>NC_085050.1:20049661-20276430 GCF_963662255.1 Cinclus cinclus | reverse complement strand
GGGTCACTCTTCCACAGGGTGCAGTCCTTCAAGGACAGACTGCTACCATCTGGGTTCCCCACAGTGTCACAAGTCCTACCAACAAACCTGATCTGGCACGGGCTCCTCTCCCCATGGGTCTGCAGATGCCTCCCAGGACCCTGCTCCAGGACAGGTCTCCCACAGGGTCACAGACTCCTCTCAGGCATCCACCAGCTCTCCTCCCTAGGCTGCAGGTGGATCTCAGCATCCCCGTATTCCTGCCTGGGCTGCAGGGGCACAGCTGCCTCACCATGGTCTGCACCAGGGGCTGCAGGGGAATCTCAGCTCTGGTGCCTGGAGCAGCTCCTGCCCCTCCTGCTCCACTGGCCTGGGTGTTTGCAGAGTGTTCCTCTCACATATTCTCACCCTTCATTTTCTAACTACAAACTAATTTGTTCTTCTTTCTAAATATGTTTTCACAGAGACCTTAGCACCATTTCTGATCGGCCAATCATTGACCCACATCCATCTTTGGACCCAACAGTGACTGTCTCTGCAGGACACAGAGGAAGTTTTCTCCCTGTTACCAAAGCTTGGCTATGCAAATCATGTATCAAATTGTTCAGAAGAAGGTGGAGAACATGGTCTGGACAACGAAATTCCACATTTTAATAATTAATAGGAATAATAATAATAATAATAATAATAATAATAATAGTAATAATAATAATATGTACTAATAACATTGCTACTGCTACTACTACTACTACTACCACCACTACCACAACTACCACATCTTGATTATTGATTTAGCATTACAACAAAAAATCACAGTTTCCATTAACCAGATTTTTTCTGGTTCCCATCAATAAACTCAAAAATTGTGGCATCTTCCGAAATACAAAATCACATATAACTTCTCTGGGAGGAAAAACCCAAAAGTTTAAAAAGATAGTGTACTGGTATTAACCTTCAATTAGCAAAGAAAATCCATTTTGTGTTACTGATCAATGAGTTACTAATCACCTGACTTGTGGAGTTGAGAATGCATTTTTACATGGAAACACCCACTTAAGTAAAATTTTGCTTATCTGTGTCAGAAACTGTAAAGATTTTTCTGAGTCCTGTTCTAATGAAGTTATCTGTCCCATTCCATATTGCATTGTTGGAATCTGCACCAGATATTGGGAAGACTGTTAGGTGATAACTACTGTTTGTTGTTGGTGGTGGCAAAGCTACTCTGTGTTTTTTGAGTGAAAGGATTCTAATTACCTTCTTAGCCAGGAGAAGAGGGTGAACTCAGGCAGAATTTCTATCCCATATGTCCTTGGCCAATAACAACTACAGTGAGGGCAAAAGCAATCCACTAAAACCAGCTGAAGCAATAAAAAACAGTAATTGAAACTACGGTGGAAAAACATAATTAATGTAAATGAGACTGCCCAGTCATGGCTTTTTGTCTGTATTGAGGACAAAGAGTTCAGTCCCTCCAAGGCTCCCAGCTTGTGAGCTTATGCATACATTAGCTTCAGTAATCAAAATAAAAATGAAATACATTTTTAAAAAGTATGAAACTGTTACAGGAATGGAGGAGCCAAGAAGGTTCTTTTGGCAACTTTTAAAATGGAGAAGCAAATTAAAATTCCACTATATAGCTGTTGCTCTATTTTTCTACAAAAAGAATAAAAAGAGGACATGAGGTTACCGAAATTAAATACTTAGATGATTTCCAGTTAGTTTCCAATTATGATTGCTCTGTTATAATTTCATTATGTGTATTTTAAATAAAATTAGAGAAGAAAAGTTAATATATCTTTTTGAATTGAATCTTATAGTGAAAAAGAAAATTGAAGTCAAAAAAAGGAAGTAGACATACCATGTTAGAATGACCAATTTTTCAGATCATAATGGTAATTAATTCATTTTAAAACATGTTTAGCTGGGGCCTACTGCTATGTGAAAGTAAAGAAGTAAATTTTTTAAACCTCTTATACATATGACAGGTGACAAGTCAAGTGAGTTTTTTGTTATATGATATGCTAAATAAATCTGTTAGTTTACCATAGATTAAGTAAAAAGGGGGCAGCCACAAAATACATTTAAAGAAAAACAAGAAGACATATCCTGTTCTAATGAAATCATAAATTTATAGACTGACAGACTTTAGAATCAAAGCACTGGGGTTTTTCACAGAATACAGAAAGAATACATTAAGAGACAATTGCAATTTCTTTTTTCTTAGTAAATATATGCAACATGAACTTTATTGGATTCATAATTTAATTTGGGAAAAATTCACAATATGAAATTAATCTTACTGAAACAGTCTCCATCAGTGAGAAACAGTAGTTCACAATTATCTGTTAATCTGTATAAGTAGCTCTTCAGGATGTAAATTCCATAAGTGAAATTCTATACAGGCAAAGGGCAACTGTATTTCTAAGTGGTGCCTCACATGAGAAAATACAATTAAAATTAATTAAGAAACATGTCATTTTTCAGAACAACCAAAGCATTCTGAATTATCCTGTGGAAGTGATCATGTTTACTATGTAATTATGTTTTGTGAAATGTGTTGCACATGCGTTCTTTAGGCCAGGAGCACAGAGAAGACTTTTGAAAAGACAAAAGTCATCTCTGAAGAATGATGAAATCCCAAACTACTAGTGGGGGAAAAATAAAATTAAAAAAAGTTAGGGATTGCAATGCAAAACTTTATGTGCCCTAGTTATCATGGTTTGTGGTTGATAAGTCTTTGAAGGTGTAGTCATAGATATTTTATGTGGTCCCATAGGTTCTTTATATTTTACCTTTGGTTTACAGTAGCATAGCGGAAAAAAGCTTGGCACGGAGAATCACATAATATATTAATCATCAGATGCAAGGAATTATACTGTATTTAATGACAATAACCATCCCCTTTCTGTACACACACTTTTTCATACCACAAATTCAGCTCATTATTTCATTTTCTGCCCTCTGAGCATTTTGTTTCCATATATATGGCTTTTATTGCACTGCTCACTTGTAAGGTTTCCTCCTGTGCAATGAGACTTGGGTTTTACAATTTAAAAATTAAGTCATTGGGAATTAAATTGGAGGTTAATTTTAAGCTCACACTAGAGTTCAGTTAGAATAAACACACATGAACTCAGAAGCTTTCTCAGATGAGGATCAGAAGGCTGAATGTAGTTTCATTAAGTTCTTCATGCTTTGCTTCCCCTTTTTCCCAAGTTAACAGATAGCTCCCAGCTCCTAGATGCTTATTTAACAACAGTGGACCAAAAGATAACTTTTCTGTTTCTCAACAATGTTTGAATTTACAGGCTTTTTTATTCTGCCTGCAGCATTTTCTCAGGACAGATTCACACCAAACTGTCCTTTATTAATTTGTTGTACATGCTGTTGTACACTTGAAGATACCATCTGACTGAGAAAATGACACCTCTTTAGAAAAGAATATTATTCTGAACCTGTTCACATCAGGTGTACCTTTTGAAAGAATCCAGGATCAAGAGAATCTCTTGGTTGAGTTTTCTGTTAAATCAGAATATTATTGGGCAATTTCTGTTGCACATAATTAATTTATTCTTAATTTTAAACTGTGTTTTAAACAAATATATAGTTGTATACAACCTTCAAAACAATAATCAGCGAAACTAATCAAATACCTACTGAGTTAATAAAATAAAAATATATGTCATTCTTTTATATCAACTCTGGATGGCTGACAATATTATATTTTTAAATAATGTAGGAAATATTTTAAAAATCTGGATCTTAATTTAAAGGGATTATCATGAAAATTTCTGTCCTCCAGGTGCACAGATAAATTTCCTTTGTTTTGTTTCACCTCAATAGTTGGGTTTTTCTATGAGAAATATATCCATGCTTAGAAATTATATTCAATTTTGTGTTTGTCTGTACTAAAATGTTTTCCACTGATAATTTGTACCACAGTTTATACCAAAATCTCTCAGAAGTTACAGAAAAGTGATTCAATGGTTTTATTTCTTTTTTCTTTGCATCTTTGTATTTTTATCTCTGAAGTATATGTTTTAAATACTTATGAAAGGCGTCCATAGCAGCTATCCTCCATAAACAAATGAATTACAACAGTAATATCAAAGAGATTCACTAACACATGAAGTGGGAACTGAAACATTTAAGGAAAGATAAAAAAATAAATAATGGATAATTTGGAGAAAAAGTGATATTTTTCATGGATGGAGGTGTCAGTCATGAGGAGGAGACTTCAGACTCTGAGACTTTTTCCAATCTATCCATGTGATTTTGACCAAGCTATTTGATGTCTTGGTGGCCAAAGCCCCCATCAGAAAAATGGAAGTAATTTTATTCCTCCTACCAGTTTGTCTTTTTAGATTATCAGATATTCAGTACAATGGTTGCTTATTATTATGTACAATGCATGAAAATCAAGATCCTGATTCAGATTTGGCTGAGACACTGCTATTATGCAAATTAAAACCCCACTGAAGATATTTTAGAAACAAAAATTCCAAGGATTAGTAGGCTCATAATTTTTTCAGGGGAATGAAATTGACTTTGCTTATGTTGCATCACATTTGAATTTCAATTTCTACATTTTCTTTGTAGATTCATTTTCTAAACTTCTTTATAAATGTTGAATTAGGACTTGTTTCAATGTGTTTATTTCATCTCTTGCAGTAGTCATGTTTTTGCTTTACCATTATTCACTAAGAGTTAATGGTGTAGGATAAAACACAAAAAATATGAGGATGACAACATAATGTTATCTATATTTTTAATTTGTTATTTCTGCTCCTTCAATGAAGAGTCAGTCTCCCGAGCTGTATGATTCCACCCAAAATATCATGCAGAGAAAGAGGTCCATAATTGTGATGGTATGAGCAGAGGAGACTTTTCCTGTCAAAGTCACAGCAACCTTCTCTTTCACAGATGGAGATTAGATTGGATGCCTCTGGAACAGACAACACATAATGAAAATGCCAGGGACAAGGAAGTAGCAAGCTAAGGTAGACTTTGGACACCACAATCTTTATCACTTTAACTATTAAGGACTCCAAGAGAGGGTGGGAAGTCATTGATATTAAACAGCAGTTATATATATTTTCCTGGGTAATATGCTTGTTTGTACCAGCATTGTGACTGAACAAGTGTGTCATGCACACGGATGTACATTTGTATGTATGTATGCATGTATGTATATGTTCTTTCAAGTTATGGTACTCATATGGTTTTCCTAAGCACAACTAAACACATTGCCTCTCTTGACCATATTGCTCAGAATCTTATGCAATACAGCTTTAGAAAGTACAGGTAAGACTGTTCTTGACTGCAGTATCTTAGCACATGTATTCGAGTTAGATATGAACTATATCCCAATTATCCCACTAAAAAAATTTTCCTACATTTACCTATATTATAGAAACATTACTATAGAAAATTTTGTTGTTTGTGGTAGTTTTAATCAAGAATAATGATAATGCAGGGCAAATTATACATATCTATACATTTTCCACATATATACATATTTGTCCTGTACAAAATTTGACTGCATGTTCTAATGTCAGAGTGATGTCATGTGATCATTTTAAAATATGGTGATGCTCTGAAAAAGCCCTGTAAAAGTATTTTTCTCACCACTGTATTTCTTATGCATTGTCTTCCTCTCAAATAAAATTAATCAGAATTTTAAAAGAGGTTAGTTACTTTTGCAAAATGGCTGCAGATTCCTACAAATTCTTTCAAGCAAGATATCAAGAGTAAGATATTTGGTGCTGAATTCTATTCTGTTTTTTCTCTCTGAGCGGTAAACAACAAAGTTAATTTTATTATGTATTTTCCTTTAAACATATGGATGGCTACAGAAATTATAAAGAAAAAAGTCCTTGTTCTTTGGATTTGCTGTAAGGATAATCAGACCTATCATTTGCTTAGGTTTCTTTTTTTAACGTTAATGAGCTCTAGAATTTCTGGGTAGTTCTTGCCTCACATAATTTTAGAGATTTATGTTTGTTGTTAGGTATTGTATATTTTATGTTATATCAACCTGTTCTGGTTTTTAACTGTGATTTGTACATAGACTTTGAGGTAAAAATCATTTTTCTGTTATGCATCTATTCATTAGTACCTTATGCATCACATTTTTTGGCTATTCTTAACTTTTACACTCAATCATCAATAAAACATATGCTATGTAATGATTTGATTGAAATATACAACTCCAAAGTAGTCTGTTGGTGTCTTTCCTGAAAATTATAAGGATTAAATCAAATTCTCAAGAACATATAGAAGTGGAGTCTATATTGAAAATTAAAAAAAAAAAAAAAAAGAAAGGGAAAAACTTGAACTGTAACTGACAGATTCTGGGACATAGAAATTAAATACTTAGAGACAATTTTTTGTGAGCTTTGGAATTTTTTAATGCACTCATGGGATCAAATGAACTTGTCACCCTTTATGTAACATCACATCTGCTTAAGAAAAAGAAGTTATTATGAGACAGTTTTTGCAATGCATGAGTCACCCTGTCCTCAGACTATTAAATGCATTTGAAGAGTAACTTTTGAAGATTTGGTGAATGTACTTTGAACAGTCAACAAAACTGATACATACTCATGATTAAAAATTCAATCTTGCAACTTTGACATATTCTTTTATTCTCTTAAGAAGACTGCCCTGCTAAGGGCAGGTTTTTTGCTAAGGCTCTCAGTTATGGAGGAAACAAAGTCTGTACTAACAGACAGGGGTTGGAGTTTCCACTACCAATGCTTTTAGGAGTACAAAACCAAGGCAAAGTAGCTGCAAAAAAATAGATTGTCTTCAATGTAACCACACATTTCAGCATTCGGCATTTTTTGCTTAGGTTGAGTCTCTTCAGATGTAAAGATATCATGAGAGACAAAAAATAAAGGAACAAACTTATTGTTACAATGGTCAAATAGTTGAGAGGAGCAGACAGATCTTTGCATCAATTAATACTTTAAAGTATATATATATATATATTGCTCAGAAGCATTGAAGCAGCCAGCATGGATGCTTCTACACCGATAATTCAATGAAAGCCACACACTTGAAAGTAAATCTCCCAGGAGCCCACAATACTTACCTTTGTACTGTGGTGCAGTTTCAGTGTGCATGAGCTGGATTCCTTTTGGATCGAAGTAAAAGAGCAAAACTAATGCATTCTAGGTTTAAAGATAGGCTATGCCTATGGGACCCACCTATAGATAAGTCAGCCAGAAGCTCCTGCAAAATATACAGTGTGCATTTCAGGTCTTTAGCTTATTTCCAGTCATGTGCACTACTTGCTAATGTATACAGAGCCACTGATTCCATCTGTCTTGAAAGTATCTTGACTCCTAATACCTTGTATCTGTTGTCTGGAGTAAGGCGAGGATTTAATGAATGTGGGTTTCATGAGTCAGAGAAATGTTTGCTTTTCATGGCATCATCAAATTTCGATTTCATTAATATGACAAAATACTTCTGCTTTTAAAGAGTTGCAACTTACAGGATGATTATATCATTTATTGAAATTAACTGTGTAGTCAGTAGTCTTTTGTGAAGATTTTGTTTAAAGTATTGTAGTGGTCAGTGGTTTAGTTGCAATGGTCATCATTAAAATATGATTGGCTGACACATAGCTGACAAGGCATTTCTTGTTTTAAAAGTAATCACTGCAGTGATTGCTGACTCTTCAAATGGTGACCTGATTATTTTACTTTTTAATTATGTACCACAGTTTACAGTGTATAGTTTAACAGAAGAGATTTGCTTACACATTGCTCTTTGAGATTAGGTGGGCTACTGGAGAAATGCTCTTAAAACCTCCCAAAGAGATAATATTATCTCTTTTGCAAAGTAACAAGACATAAAAATGAGACAAGATTTATGAGATATAAGCATAAAGCTGAGAATGATTTTTTGCTCGTGATACTCTTCATGCTATTTAACTTGTTTTGTTTAACCAATAGGAATGAGAAATTTTCTCTTACTCCCCAAGGAGAAAGACTATAGCAACTATTTCACACATACCTATGAAGCGATAGAGATGCTGAAGGGCACTATTGAGTTCAGTAGATACAAGTCATAATAATGAAAATAATAATAATAATAATAATAATAATAATAATAATAATAATAAATGGTGTAATGCTGATTTTTCCCTTTATTTATGCTACTCCTGAATGAGCAGAATCCAAGTATGGTGAGAACACTTATAGCAGGGAAATACTGCTATTATTCCAATCAGTATCTAACTAATTTGTACTAACATGAGCAGGATTTGTAATACAAGTTTTCTCATGTTATCCAAGCAAGTGTTTTCAACATTTAATTGCAGGCACATTCACACATGTAATCTCTCACTCCACCTCCCTTTTTCCCCATCACTTGCTTCCTCTTCCTCCCTATCTTTATTTTTGACTTCCAGTGAATCTTTGAGTTTGTTTTCTTTTGGTTTTATACTCAAAATAGTGATCCATACAAATGAAATCCTGAATGGTCTTTTTATTGAAAAACATTATACTGAAAAGTAAAGAAAGATGTGAAAAATTGCTAAAGAAATGAAGCTAAGCAATCTTGAAAGGCAAGAAGAAAAGCACCAAAAGTAGACTGAGCCAATCTCCTCCCTTACAGATTGCAAAATGAGAATATCTGCTGGGAAAATAAGCAGAAAACTAATAGAAATTTTGGTACCCATATCAAGCTTCTATAAACCCCTTTTTATTTCTGTGGGATTTTTTTGGTTGTTTTCTTCATTTTAACTTTTGATCTTCATCTTTATTTCTTCTTTATTTCTTCTTTCTTCCTCAACTTCTTAAGCTAGTCCAATTGAATTGCCAAAATTATTTTGGTGCTATCTTTTTTTTTCTTTTTTTCATCATAATAAGCCACATTAAATAGTAAAATTATGGCAATACATAACACTCTGGGCAAAAGTGCGGTTAAAAGGAGAGTATGTACTCAAGAACGATCATTGCTGTCCAGGAACCGCCAATGTAAACTGTATATTACTTTTGTTTTATTACCTCTCCTGGATCAAGTCCTTGTCCATTGTGAATTGGCCTGATTTTATATAGATTCCATTAAATCACACAGCTTTATTACAGATCAGAATATAAGTATACAAGGGTACCCATGCAAATACATACAGAAGGGTTGACAAACTAGGTGACTATCTTACTTTTAATAAATATTTTTTATACAGAACTTCAACGAAAAGTATGTTTAGTGAATGAAGAATTTCTCAAGAATTATTTGGAGTTCCCGTAAGCAGACAAACAGCAATGAATAACTATATTAAGAATATTGAGGAACATAAATTCTAGCGGGAAAAGTTATATAAAAGTCTACCTGTTAACATAACTATGTTAATGGGAAACATTCAAGCAGTGTCAAAAGTCACATCATCTTGTAAACCTGGATGAATAATTTCTTTTATTTTCTGAAAAGCAGGAGCACAAAGAACTTATTTCTCACTCTTTTTCTTCTCTGCACTGCAATGATCTGTAGGAATATTTGCATTCATGGTAAAAGACAACTTTATATTCTAGACCTTTCATTCAGAAATTGTATCTAAGTCTACTTAATATATTAATCACTATATAATATGCCATATTTATCCTCTCAAAAGAACTATTTCTTCCTCTTACTTTGCCTGACTATGCCAGGTTTTTATACTTTTCTGTCACTAAAGGTACTCAGACAACTTCTCCTTACTGTATATGAGGGCATAAAGAGTCTGTCATTTAATTGTGCCATGTAAACCGTCATGCACAGTTTCTGAAACAATTATAACTAATAGGAGAATGATATTGAATATTACAGAACATCTGAAGTCTACGTTGAAAAGAAACAGCTTCCCTCAGTGAGTGAATTAAAATAAAATTCTCACAAAGGAAGTCTCAATGTGTCTGGAGGACAATTTCTTATGGGGGGGAAGGGGGGTTAAATTTCCTCATAAGTCTAATGATTTTTTCCAGAACTACTTTTTTTTTTTTGGTGGTCAAATATTCTGGGTGCTCCAGCCAAGCATCTGGTATGACAGACATCGTAAGTGATAACGAATTCTTTGGGAAAAAGCAGGCTGAAAAATGTTGACAGTGGTTGATTACTTCAAATTCAAAAATATTTTGCAACATTAGAAACTTGCTTATAATATTTCAAGATAAGTGTTTTAGATAGGAAATAATGATCAGAAGGATGTCTAGATAGAGTAGTCTGCACTATATTTTTAATTTTTTTTCTTGTAGTATCTATTACCCGATTCTTAATGTTTTGTTGCAAAATTTTGCTATGTTTCTGTCAAAGATTTTTTGATAACCTTAAACCTATTCATATCCACTGAAGATTCTTTATTTTAAAATTAAAATTCATAGTTTCTTTCATTTTCATTTCTTTTCTTTCCTCTCACAGCATTCATTCAAGTTACTAATTAGTTGATAAGGATTTGTAGAATGTGAAGGAAAGGAGGAATAAGTACAACTACGCTGCTTGCTTTTGTTGCATTTTGCATTATAACCAGCATATGCATCTTTGCAACCAAGGATCCATTTGCCAAATATCCCCATAAGGTTCTTGTGAATCAGGATTTTACAGCACAGCACAGTACATTTATCATCAGTTCTACTTCTGTCATCTACTTCTGAGGAAACAGCATACAAAAGCAGGGATTTTTTGGATAAGTTATTCTAGTGACTAAGGGAACTGCAATATGTGCTTTCCAAGCAATCGTAAAGCCTATTAATATCCTTTCTGGTAGAAGCATATGCTATCTTTGGACATTATCAGTTGAGAACTGCACTGACAAAAAAAAAGAATTATGTAAGATCCTGAATCTTGCCTCAGTGAGACATATCACAAAGTAAGTAATATATACACTTGTAAGAAATGCATATTCTGATCCCTTTTGGAAAAGAAACAAAACCAAAAACCCCAACAAAATAATAGCTGCTCTAGCTAGCAAAATAGTGTTGGTGACATGCAAACTAATGCTTCTTTCGTTTTTCCTAATAGAAATCAATAATCCAGCAGCAGCTTTGAGATCACTGTAAGCTTTACGCAGAAGCTGATTAGAAGTGAAATTGGTATAGTTAAAATGAAACCAAATAAGATGCCTTGTACTGTGGTATTTTAGCAGAATAGGAAAAGAACTATTATTTTCCTCCTTGTGGAATAAACAGAATGCATAATAAGCACTTGCAGCATTGCATGGAATCGATTTAACTGGAGAACAAATACATTTATTACTCACTTGTGGCTTTGACTTCAGCTGAATTAAGAGGTGTTCTCATTACTTGTGGAATGCGATTGCTGTTCCATAAGTGCAGAGGCACCCTAATGTGTGTATACTAAGCTCTGAACTTCATGAAAGAAATTCTATTAATCCTAACTGTGGGCTTACTCGTTAGAACCAAGTATATAAAATAATACAACTAATGATTATTTGGCATGTTCACTGTACATTGAGACAAAATCTCATCAGCAGTAAGAGAACAGTAGGGTATTTTCGCAACACATCTATACTAAATTTAATCTTAGCAGGAAAGCAGTGTTACTTAATACTTCCACAGTGACCTCAGATGAAGAACTTTATCATCTCATACCATTTATCATATACTCTGGCCTCACTATCAAAACATTTTAGATTGTGACCATTTTTAGCTTACATTTTACATGGCTATCAGATACAGGGTTTCTCAGCCTATGCTCTGAAACAACCAGACCCGTTAGGATATGTAAGTCTGATGCAAATCAGAATCATCACCTCAGTGATATTTCAGAGGATTATAGTCTGTGTTTGACATAGTACTACTACTATTTGTCTAGGAAGAAACTCGTATCCTTTCTTCTCAGAACACCAACAGATCAGGCTCAGGTTTATCAGGGATGTCTTACAAAATAGTGCCCTAAGCACAGGAATATCTCTGACTTGGCTTTTCCTGCAGTGTTGTAAATCCTTAAGAATTCATTTTTTTGTTTGCAAACGGACCACGAGTGGGGTGTTATTGGACCTGATGATGCCTCCCAGACTTACTGTAGCAGAGATCCCTCTTTGCTAGGAAGCACAAATGTGGTGTTCAGCCTTCACATCAGGAAAGAAGCGCATGCACAGTAGGATTTCTTCCAGCATCTCTTCACAAAGACTGCAAATATCAAAGATGATAAAAATGGAGGCAACAGAGATGATCAGTAACAAGTTCTTAACTGTAACTTATCTAGCTATATCCCTAACTGAGGCCCTTCACTGAGTTGGGGGTGTTGAATAAAGACCAAAGTATTTTATTAAAAGCTGATTTATTTCCTCTCCCTTGTACCTAAAGTTAAGCATGTAAAAACTTGTTAAATAAAGTTCTGGAACTATATTTAGATAAATGACCACTGTATCCTATATTTTACAGCTGAGCGTCAAGAACAAACAACCCAGAGGGAAAAACAAACAAACAAAAAACTCCCAAACATCAGTCATATCAGAATCTTCAAAATTAGAATTAATCAGATCCACACACATGACTGAAGATGACCAAGCAAATTATTTAAAATTAACTTTGGCTACCTGACAAAGGGTTATGGAAAGGATACTGAGAAAGCCTACCCACTTTTAATGTAATATTGAAAAACCATTTGCAAGATTTGGGAAAAAATCTTGTTAAGTAATCTATTTCTCTTTAAATAGTGCTATAAATGAAATGGATTAAATAAACTTTCAGATATGCATGGTCATGTAAGTCTGGATCTGGATCTGTATGGTAAATATACAGAGGCATACATATGCTATTTATACATGAGTGTAAATATATCTTTTCAGCTGATGTGAGCATATATGCAGTAATATCAGTTGAATCTAGAAAAGTTGTGATCTGAAACTTTCAATCTTTTGTTAAGCTCCCACATTCTGCAGACAGGTTATTCCTACATTTTGTCTAAGGAATTTATAGGACATTTATTTTAATTCTGAGTTAAAATCTATGTAGACATTATAAATTTTTGCAACTGGCAAAAAAGAATATAAAAATAATTGCCAAAGTCTCATTTACCAGGGGAAATTATGTTACCTCATTAGAAATAATTTGGCATGCATTGAAAATTACCTATATACATGACAATGCTACTTATGCTGAAAATTATCTATATAAAGAAAAGAAAAAAGTAAAAGCCATTAGTACTCTGTGTTGATTTGATTTCTATTGATCTGTAGTAAACAAAGCAGTATATAAATTGATACAGTTCTATGGAGTGTTTTAGGAGTTTATTTCTTCATTATTTAATTTCCTCTGTTTTTCAGAACTTGTGTTTGCCAGACTGAATTTTCTGTGTAAACTTATGCAATTAAAATCCAAATATTCCTACTTTTTAATAGTTAAGGTACATTCTTAAAGGAAGTACCTATAAAATACCTATGTAATAATTCAATCATATTGAAACATTAAAGCTTTTCTCCTTTTATCTAACTTTTGATAATTCTGGATAGATTATTTTCACCTTTGAAATGTCCTTGTATTGTCTTGTAGATTTTGTTACATGGAGAGAAGCAAATCCTATTCAGATCCCTTTTCTCGTACTCTCATAGAAGTTGTGTGTCTTGAATAAATCCTCATCATTTTCAAAATACTAAACCAAATTTCCATAAAACACTTTGTCGCATTCCCATTCATGGTACTTGCCAAGAATATTAAAGCAAAGTCACTGTACAAAACAACAGAGGAGAAAAATGCATGCAGTAGCTTATTCTGAAAAGTTGAGATAAAATAGAAAAGAAGATAGAAAGAAAAGTATATGCCTCAATTATAGAAAGCAATTTATTTGATACTAAAAACAATAAAGAACTAATCATTAAAAATAATAAGAATACTATCTGTAGTTTTATGTCTGATGATAAAATTGAGCAAATATATTAATTCATATGTGGCCATTTTTCTATATTTTGAAAAGCTTTCCTGGGAAAAATGGCATTAATAACTGAGAATTTCCAAATTTCACAGGAGGGGTTTTATTTATTTAGGTTTTTTGGAGTTTTTTTGTTTGTTTTGGTTTTGGTTTTGGTTTTGGTTTTTTTAGGCTTTTAAATGTTGGTTTTGGTTTGGATTTTTTGTTTGCTTGTTGGCTGGTTTTTCTGGGGGCTTTGGGGCTTGTTTTTTTGTTTTTTTTTGTTTGGTTTTTTTTGTTTTGTTTTATTTTGTTTTGTTTTTTGTTGTTGTTGTTTGTTTGTTTTGTTGTTTGTTTGGGTTTTCTGGGGATTTTTTTCCTGGTGAAATTTCTCCTCAATGTTTCCTGAAAGATTTGGACATAATTTCATGCTTAGAGCAATTGTTCATGCAGTATCTAAACCAAATTCCTTGACCTAGAGAAGACTTACAGCAGTACTGGGGATGTGCTCTAGTCTCAGGCTCTTCAAAGCAACCTGTACTTAGGTCAGGAAACCTGTGTCTATTTATAAGAAGGTATCAGTATTTATTTGACCTAAATTTCTGAGAAGAGCAGGAGACATACAAGAAAGACTAATTTATTACAGTTTGTGAAATTATGGTAGTCCAAGAAATATATTGTGTTAAAAAAGACCCACCCAACAAACCAGACCAAAATAACAAAAGCTGCCATTATCATTTTCTATAGCCAATAAACTGTTTTTATTTTCCCTAGAAATAAACTGCTTTATCAATGGAAGAGGAAAAGGACAGGGGCTGATTAATGGTGCAATCCTCACATAAACTGTAATTATCTGTATTAGGCTCCGTCTCTGTAGTACATGGGAGTCTATTAATTGCTAATACATTTTCTCTAGCTCTGGGAATTGCATTAATTTTCAGAAAGCAATGGAGCTGTACACAAAGAGGTCTTTAGGAAGACAATTCTATTTAAACAAAATATTAAAAATGTAAACCTTTAAAACTCCTATTCAGCAACCACTAAACATCAGAGGTCATTAAGTTTCAAAGGGACTTACATTCGTTAATTTTCTGCTTCAATTTGAAAAGTGATCAGTAATTCACCACGCAAATGCTCTTTAGAAAAGAAAAAGACATTCTACCACCTGTCCCATTTCAGAAGTTTGAGCTGTTCAGTGCAAAACTAGTACTTGAGTTGCATTTAAAATAGGGCAAGACCTAACCATGATTATATTTTGCCCTCCTGTAACACAAAATGACATATGACCTCAATGACAGTAATTTGAATAATTGATTCTGAACAGATCCCATGATTGGACTTTGGGGCTTAGCCTTCACAAGCAAACAAATAGCAGGTAAATAGTGTTTCATTATTGTACTTTATTTATCTCTTTATGGTTAAACTACTATCAACATATAACAAGTCTTCAATAGAAGACTCCATAAAATAACTTTATGCTCTGATAACCAACAAACTTACCTGAGTGTTACGAATGTTTAGCCTATTGATTTTAAGTTATCAACTGGTATTGTTTGTGTATTACTGATCTAATAAATGTGTGGGGTGAGATGCTATAATCATTTGCAGAAAATATTGGAGATGCATGAGGCTGAAATATAGGTGTTCTGAAAGCAGTTACTGTGTCTCCTTTTTCCTCAGCTTTGATTTTTAAATCTTCACAGATAAGGACATATTTACAATGTGTATTCTTCTGGGAAGAGAAGTAGAGGTCAATGCTATCCAAAATTGAAAATCTGAGTTTAAACAAAAAGTTTAAAGCATGCTGATGAATTTGCTGCTCTCTGACAGTCTTGCAAGTCACCAAGATAGATCAGTTTAAAAGAAAAGCCAAATTATTAAATGAATAAGAGCTTGCCTGTCAGAAAATCCCAGTCAATATATTATAAAAGAAAATTAATACAATTACTAGCTCTGCAGACTAGCAATGGTGAAAGAAAATGTGTGAAGAAAAAACAATTATATGATCCATTCTTAGAACATAATGTAGAGAAGCTCAGTGGCATCCAAGCAGTTGAAAAGTGTTCAGAGAAAAAAAGGAGAAAAGTAAGGTATGTCAGCTGTAAAAATATTTCAATGAATCCACCACACAAATGCACATTCAGACCAGAAGGAAAAGAAAAGTGGTCTTTATTCACTTGCCTACACTTTGGGTTTAAATACAAAAACCAGCATTCAGAATTTCATCTATGTGGTAAAAATACTTTCAAAAGTAAGTAAATACTGGAAACAATGGTGCTAAACTAGATTTCATTAATAACTTATGCTGTTTAAACAATAGATTTTTTATTATCTTTCAACTTATGTTTATGTTATATCTTTCAAATTACTTAAATCTTTGTTGCAGCATCATTTATTTGAAATTAAATTGCTTTTATTGATAGCATAACAGCTAACTAAAAAACCTGAAAGATCCTTAGGGCTATGGTGCACAAATGCTAGATTAATACATGTTCTCTGCACCTGCCAAGGAACTCACAGATTTACTCAATTAAAAGTGATTTTGAATAAAGATATTTTCTAGTATTCTCCAGACATTTCAGAAGTAATGAATATTAATAAAGACAAATGATAAACAAATTGAAAGGAATTTGTCATTCCTAATGATATAAAATGTCAAAATGAGTTTGTGTTTTGGGGGTTTTTTTACTGTATACTGAATTACATTCATTCATTTTAAAGACTTGTTAAAGCATACCAGAAAGACATAATTTCTATAACATTTATTTTTGATCAACTGTTTTATATAGTTAGTTTGGGATAACTTACTTGAGATTAATCTCAAATATTCAAACTGTCAAGTTATTACAAAGGCATGGCAGTGCTCTCTCAGAAAATGTTGATACCTCTTCATACGCAGGAAATTGTTTAACTCCGAATTAGACACCAAGCACTTGAAATGTTTCATCACATCCTTCGAAGAAAGAAACAATCCTAGCTGATATAATAGCAGCTGCTTAAATTTGTATAATCTTGGTACTGGTCTCTAACATTATGAGGCAGAAACAGACAGAGTATGCAAAAAAAGTACAATATTTCTGGGGAAAACCACTTATGGCAGAGAAGACTAATATGGCATAAGAACGTCCATTTTCAGTCAGAGAAATGCCTTGCACCTTCTCTGGCACACGGTCTGTGAATAATTACCTGCACTATTCCTGGTTTGATATCTGTCTCAGTTAATTACCTACAACATTATTTCATAGAAATTTAACATGCAAGTGTCTTCATTTGGATGAGTATGCTTCTCTAGATTAATTTCAAGCTTGTCTGAATGTTATAGGATAGGGTTTTTTACTATAATGATGAAAAAAAAAAGAGAAATCAAACAGTGGAGCAATCAGAGTGAGTAAAATCAGAAGTAAATATATATCTATTGCATGAGTAAATACAGTCTTCACAGTGTCAATAAGAAAATACACTGTATTTTATATTTTGAAAGATCATAGAGAAAATACCCTTTTAGATTCTGAGTAGATGTTTCAGAAATAGTGACCCTGTTTGAACGCTTGAATGCATTATTTGCATTTGAGTTTGAAACCAAAGGGAAAATTGCTATAGTTTAGGTGAAGGCAACTTTAACCTGATTTTGGGCATCTAAATATAAGTATTTTATGCCACCACCATATTCTTTCATCTGTTTTGAATACTCAAAAGAGTCGGAACCATGTAGAAACTCTGCAAATGCATGTAAGTAGGAAAAAAACTCTCCCTGAAATTCTAAGAGATTCCAGTTCTCAAGGTGATACCCTGGGAATAGAGGAAATTGGCTTGATAAGAAGTGAACTGCAAGACAAGACATAGTTCTGTTCCCAAGTCTGTTGTGTAGGCTTGGGCTCTTTAGACACGACATCTATGACTGTGTTTAAAACACTGTGCACAGAATGGAAATGTTTGGCTCCTTATTCACTCTTCCTATTTCCTACCCACAAACACAGGGAAAGAAATGGGTCCCTTTTTTCTCATTCATCTGTTCTCCATACTCATAAACTCTATCAGACTTTTGGCAACCAAATAGTTTATATTTTATTTTTATTTTAAAGAAATTCAAAAGGGTCATTAACTAATTATATTCAGTCTCCTCAACAGATAGTAAAAAACCCTCATGGTTCACCAGGTCCTTTTCAGAATTTTAAATGCCTTTCTGATTTTTATCAGCATCAAAATGCTGATAGCTCGGCCTGTAAGAGCACAAGATGAAGTTACTGGGCCTCCAAACCCCCTAAAGATAATGTAAAGAGAAGCTTGTCATCCGAGCTCTTCCCTAAAAAATGAAAATATCAGAAAGAAATATTTTTTAACTTTCCATCAAAATCATTTGCATAAGGTAGAAATATTTTCCCATTCTTTGAGTGCTTTTAAGACCCCGTATTTCTGAATTATGGAGAAACTTAGATATAGAATTCTGTGCATAAAATTATAATATTTGTAATGCCCACTACTTCTAAGTACAGAGTTAAGTGTAGCTGCAGGTTTCTCGAAAACTGAACTTCTTTGTTCCTGTACCAGGTTTCACAGCTGCGAAATAAGTAAAATTTTTAATATCAGAGATATATAATGTAAACAAGAAACTAAAGTTTCAAGATCAAGTTTGCAAAATGGCCCATGGAAGAAACATACCTTAAATTCTGAATAATTGATTAATACTACTTTAAATTACTGCTTAAAAAGGAAGCTACAATAGCTTCTTAAAAAGAATATGAGTATTTAGGAAAATGTACTGCATAGCCAAAGGACTGTAAACTAGTTAGTAAATTAATTTCCCAAAAGCATCCTGGTAAGACTCTGTGTGTGCTAGATCAATGGTTCATATATTGTGTTCATCAGTAACCTTCAGTAGTTCTTGAAATAAACTCTAAGTGAACTGTTCTTGAACTTCCTTGATAAAATGTCATGTACATGCTCGTTTTTCTGCATTAATCCCATACACAGTTGCTATTCTAATTGAGTATAAATTGAAAAGCAAAGAGTACGGTAAATGGTATTTGGGTTTTAGATTAGAAAAATATTAGCTGTATACTGTGCCAGCATATATAGCTAAATAAATGAGCTTGATGTAATTGTGTATACTTAAATTTAAGCTACATAGGACATTCAATTAATGAAGCACATAATGTGAAGCATTAGTAGTACTAAATGATCTGTTTATCATTCACATCAAATCATCTTTTCCCATTAAAATGCTTGTATCCCATAATAAGTATTAGCCTCTTGTCTCAAAATGAAAATAGCAATTTACTGGCTTGCCATTATAATGTTAATGATAGCAATACTCTGGAAATGAAAAATACAATTAAAATATATATTATCCAGTGTGGTTTTCCTCTTCCCTTTTTGAATAAAGACGGTTGTAGATAGATCATTTAGAGAAAAATCAGATAAAATAAGTTTTCTTTTTATTTTTCTTTACAATTTAATTTAAATATTCATTATATAGCTTGAAAATTTCCCAATTTGGTCAAGTAAAGCAAAAAAATGCATAAGAGTAAATTGATAGCTGAAATTGGAGAATGTACTTCATCTAGTTGTATTAATAAAGTACACTGATTAGGTTTGTTTAGTAAGAAGAAGCTCTTTTGTCATTTTTATTTAACATAGACTCTAGCACATTTTATCAGTCTTTTTTACAGCATTGTCATCTTTTTACAGTATTCTTATTGCATTCTGCAAAATCAAACACTTTTAGAATACTTGGTCAAAACAGGAAAAATAGTGGAATAGTAATGGCTTATAAATTATTTGAAGAGGTAGCTATGTCGTGTTTGTGAAGCTTTGTTTTTAACTGGCTTTGTGTTACTGGATGCAAATTGCAAGACAGAACAGCTGTAGTTTGACATTTTCCTTGAAGAATTTTTTTGTCAATGTCCTCGTCTGTTAATATGTTTTATTAATTCTGTGTGTGAGGGTATGGATTTTTTTTCCACTTTATAAAATGTAAGGAAGCTTTTTTAGCTACTTGCATTACTTGTTCTTAATAAGTACACATATCCTGAGTTTGTTCTTTTGAGTAATTCTTAATATCATAGATTGCTTTATCTCACTGTTTTGCTTAATCACTTCTGTTACTTTTTCCTAATTGTATCTTGTAGTCAACAAACAAAAAATTGCCTCTTACGGATCAGCCATAGAGCATTATGAATTTTCCAAAAGTCACTCTTCTCTGCACTCTTCTCTCACCTTCTTTTCTGACCTTCCAATTTTGACTTGCTACATAGGACAGCTCAATTTCTAGTATGCCATACAACTTTTTTCTTCAGAAAGACTACTTTATGTGATTTATCAGCCAGCTCTCATCTTCATTTCAGCATCTAGGTTTTTAATTAAATGCACCAGACTTTAATAAAAAAAACCTGTCCTTGGAAATCATAGGAAAAAAATATCATTATTCTACTTTTTGTAAATAAATTATTCTCTTTCTCTTGCTGCTTTCTTTCTGTAGCTGTAGAATGATTTGAATGTCTCATATGTTAACTGAAAAATTCATTCATTTTCTTCTAATATTCTACATATACAGAGGAAAAGGGAGTGCAACAGCATGCCATTTATCTGAATCATACCATATAAGTAAAAAAAGATTTCACTACAAATAAATTGAGTAGTTTTACGGGCTTAGTACTACACAAAGTTGAGAGTTTAACATTATTATGCAGGATATCTCCTGCTGTATTTTTTTTTAATTGTATTTATCCTCATTGTTTTGGTTTGATATCTTTATTTCAAGTCTCTGCATGATGTCTCTTCCTTGATGGCTCAAACAGATTTGAAGAAAATTCCTCACTTCACCGTGGACGATGTGAGTTTTTCTTTGCATGGTAGTCCAGAAGGTCTACCTGGCTATAATTTTACTTCATAAGAATTAAGCCAATAGGAAGTAGGCTATTTCTGTGTACAAAATAAACCAGTATATTGGAAATCAATAATATTTTCTCTGGAAAAGGTCATTCTTATGAATGCCACTTATACATGCCACTGTATGTTTCTCTGTTGCATCGTAGCTTGTGCAATATTCCAAAAAATAGGTAAGGAAAGATCTAAAGCTTTTGTACTAGCAGGGGATCATTTGGACAGAACAGACCTGGGTAATTCTAGGAGCTGAATCATGTATGCACTGTGAGGAGGGAAAATGGAATGAAGAATACAGAGAGCACAAGTTCAGAAGAGAATTTATTCAAAATTTCTTAGAAGTGGAGGGAAGAAACTGCTCAGATTGAAATTTAGCTGTCAGTATGTCTCTGAGGAGGGGAGCAAGAAACATGAGTCAGTTATCAATGTGAAAAGCATTCTTTGAACAGTCTGGGATTACTGATCTCTTTTCTTGACTTTATCATGGCCAGTGTCCAATGGGAGAATAGATGACAACAACCTGATTGTGCATCATACACACAAATGATATATAACTCCAAGGATAGTAGCAGATCTACTGAAGTATGAATTTTTGTTTCTATTACGAGCTGCAACTGCCATAAGCATGTAGCACACACATTCAATTCTGTTCATTGAGGCATGCAGAAAAAGAATTAAGATGATGATTCTAGAGGTCCCAACATCCAGTGCCAGAAATTACTGTTGTGCAAAAATGCTGACAAAATTTTCACACAACTGTGTTAGAGAACATCATTTGAAAGGTTCACTAATTCTTTTTAAAAGACTTAGAATGCTGCTAGTTTTTTCACCTACCATATTATTGTAGTGACAGACAACCTTGAGTGCCAGGAACAGATTTTTGATCCTTGCATCCTCTCATATCTCAAAAGTGCTGAAAACCCTCCCATTACAATTTTCTAGGGTTTTGTACCTATACACATGGACCATATTGTTTCCCAGCTTTCTCTTCAATAAGATGGTTTATTTACTCTCCTCTACCTCCTCTACCCCAGCTAAGGCTAAAATGCTTAAGCTGATCAAAAGCTGTTTTATCCAGAAATTATGATTTCACCTCTTCCAAATGTGAATAAGGTTGTTGGAGGTCTGGGATCTCCTGAAAATACTGCATGTACAACCTTCTCTCTTATTCCTCAACATCTTCATCTATCTATCTTTTTCATTAGTTTTAATACTGACATTACCCACTGAAGAGATTTTATTGTAATTCCTAAAGCCCTATTATTTCCTGAAATGGTCTGTCAAATGAGTTTGTGAAATACAGACATAAAGTTTGATTTTGGTTTATTTTAGCAGTGGATTTTGGATTTATTGGATTGCTAGCAACTTTACTAGCCAATGCAGGTCTTTTACATAAATAACCTGTCCTACTCATTATTTAGAATCCCACTATACCTTATTAGATTTTAAATCAGCCATGGATTTTGATATTTAAATTAATTAAACCAGTTTAAAAATTAATCTTTGGAATATCTTGAGTGCTCTGATAAATAATGATAATTAGCATCAGTGTTTTGAGATCTGTTGATGAACCAGATTTTATTTTGAAATTATTCTGTACATTTTCCATGCCAGTGGTCTAAAGTTTCAGCATGATTACAGTGGTTTTAAAGCACTTCTGAAGACACGATAAACAGAACTGTTCTAATTATGCAGACTAAAACCTGTTAACTCTTGGACATGCACTGATGAATGACAAGTACAAAAACATTAAAATTAAAATAATAAAAAAAGGACATGTTTGAGAGCTGAGACTGAAAAAGGGTCTGATAGATCAAAAAGTTAGGAAGGTAAAAAGAACTAAAACAGAAAGATTTTGAAATAGCAGAACAAGAAGATAATAATGTTATTTAATAGGGAAAATCTGCCCTTTGTATGAGATTGGACTAATGAAGATGTTACATTAAGAATTTAAAATGCTGGCTATGAATATAAAGGATTGCAGAATAAGTCTCTTCTAAAGGAAAGCGGTCGAGGTTACCAGGTATGTATACTGAAGTGAACTGAGCATAGGAAGGAACAGCTGAAAAAAATAGTTTTATGTTTTTAATTTTTTTTAATTTTAATTTTTAATGTTTTAAAAATGTTTTTATTCAGAATATAGCACAACAGTTTCTAATTTCTGGCATTTTAGAAGGGTGATCCAGAAACAACAGATAGATATTCATTCTTAAAAAAAGTAATAAAACCCAAATTCAGGACTTCATTAATAAAGAATTAGACACAAAAATATCATTAATGACAATTAATTTGGTTTTAAAGGAGGTACTCCATGTCACATAAAATTGTGATCCTCAGAAACTATAAAAGCAAGGATTTCTTTTCTATCTGAAAAAGGTTAATTGCATCTGTGAAAATATGCACTTTCTCTGTAGAAAATGTATGTTTTTCTGTATGTATTTTACAGGAAAAAATGCACTATATAACAACAAACAGTTCACACATAAAGTAAATTAGTTAGTCATTAATCATAATTCATACAGGATTTTGACAGGTGCAGCTTAAAATTTGCCACTGAGTTTGATCCAGAGATAATGTGATTGCATTTATCAGACCTGCAAGGTTACCCTAAATTTGAGAAAAATACTCAAGTTTATTTTGTCTTCATTTTTTTCCTGGCTATTTATGACACTAAGAGAGCTATTCAGAAATACGAATCGCTTTGGTAGCAATCAGTAGCAGATAGGACATTTTTATGATCTGATCAATTGTATTCCAATCCTCCAATTTTATTTCACTACACCAAATTACAGAAGATACAGAGGTGTTCACTTAGATAATTAGAATTCCACCCCAATTTAAGAGTACTAGCCTTTTAATTTCTGTTCAAGTATTTGCCATTCTATAATAAAGGAACAAGGTTTTCCTCAGATAAAGCTATTATCAAAATAAAAGCTCATTCTAACGTTCTCCTGTCTTTGAACACTAACATTATTGCACAGCATTCTATTTTTCCTTTTCACTGTTGATATCCTTAAACTGTACCAAAGGCACATTTAGGTTACAAACTCCATAAAGAAGATTGCCACTTCTTTTTTTGTTATATAACCCCTTAAAGATTTTTTTACAAACAAACCCAAAAAACTATGGAGTTGATAAAGTTTGTAGTACCTTAAAAATTTCTAAACCAACTGCATTATTAGCAAGCATGCTACAATTGCTACAGCAATTTATCACTGTTAACACTGAGACTGTTTTTATAAATACTTCTGAGCCTCTTTTAGCTGCAACTTCAGATTCTCAGCTGTTAGTTGAAACTACTAACAGGGAGGGAGTGGATGAAGTGGGACTCTATTGCTTCACCTGAGATTCTGCCTTGAGAGCACAAATTGTATTGAATTCAGACTCCAAAACTGGGCTGAAAGGTTTTGCTCTATAAAATTTAGTTCACATCACAAAAACTGAAGAGGCAGTAATTCTGTGTCAGGAACCATAGGAGAAGGAACTCTGATGAAATCTTGAGTCACTGAAAATATAAATACCTGTTGAAAAAGCAAAGAAAGTAAAATCAGTAGAGTTTGCTAATAAACTTAGCCCAAATGTCATATTTTGATTAAGCAAGATCAAATACCAACTCCATTTAAAAATATTTAAAGGTGCATCGGTAGTTAAGGCTTCATGATTTTTTTTAATATACTTACAAGCATCACTGTAGATGAATATTTCCATTTTCAGTTCATGATCCTGAAGCAAAGGGAATATAACACATTCTTAAATACAGAGACTTAGAGCAGCTGTATTTGTGCCTTTGTTTTCCTGAATGTATATGAATAAACTCTTTTCTAAGGGGCTTCTATCCCATTTCTTACCAATCAGATTAACATATTTCCTATTTCATCCATTTAAAATGGTTTAATATATATGTGTGTATATATATATATAATTTTGAGCTTTTTTTGGACACTTAGGAATACAGAGAATATGATTTCTTAGAAAAATCAAATCAGAATGCTTAAGTGAGGGTATCTTCAGGAGTGTAGTGTTCAGGCAGGTAGAAAGGGGACAAACATAGCAAGAAAGCATACAAGTGCACAGATTCTGAGTAACAGAAGCCAATATTTTCAGGAATGCCCAGAAGCTTGATGAAGTTTATTAGAGCCCAGAGGAGACAAAATATTGTTGAACTGAGGGCAGTACCAGTAAATAGGACTCAGTGAATAGACTCAGTGTCCAGAGGGCAGATCTATGCACAGATTTCTTTAAAATTAGTTTCCTTATTTCCCCCAAGTTCCCCAGCATTCTGTTTTTCTCAGTTTGAAACCTTTGGATTACAGTTTTTGCTTAATTGTCTGCATCTTTAAAAAAATTGACTGGTTCTGGTGTCCTTACTTTAAGAAAAACAACCAAACAACCCCAAAACTCTGGTTGGGCAGAAAGTCACATCTTTGTTTTAATGGCAGTTCCATTGCACCTGACAACATATTTAGCCATTAGAAAGTCCTAACACCTTTGTACATAAAACTGTTAATCATCATATTATCACAATGTATCTGACAGACTACTGCTTAGTGTTAACCTATTAAGAATGCACATGAAAATCTATTAATTGTAGCATTAGTGTTTGCACCAGAGATATATGGATGTAAAAAGGTGCAACAAATTTGTCTGCTTTGTTCTCCAGCAATGAGAGGACGGGAAGCAGCTATATGTTATTGGTGTAGAAACAGACTGGAATTCTCCTCCAATAAAAAATAACTCATTTGAAAGTGTCGAGTCTGGCCTTTCATTAATGATACTTTCGCATTTACTGAAAATCTACAGAAGATCTCTTTCTGTTTTATGCTTGTTCTTTGTCATGACTTTAGAAATAAAAATTATTTCATGTATTTTATTTTTATTTTGAAAATAAAAAATCTTTCACAAAATCAAACACATTTGCAAACAGAATTTGTTTCAACAGTTTCTCTCTCCAAAAACTCTTATTTTTTTTTCTAACCTTATTGCCTTTTCTTATGTTGTCATCATTTGTTACAGGATGATCAGAAGAAAACTACTGTTATGCCTGAAATTCTTGAATGGTCTTCCTTTTAGCTACAATTTATTCTTGAATCCAAAACTTTCAGATGAGTTGAGGAATTTCTGTGTATGAAAAATGCTACTTTCTGCTATGATTTTCAGTATTTGAAAGATCTAATTCTGAGAACTGAAACTGGTATTCTTTGTGAAAAATGGTAAGAATTTAATTTTCTAAATTAATATTTTAATTGAACATAATAATTATAGGATGCATTTATATAAAATATCACTGCTAAAATCAGCTGCAACTGTTGAGGTCATAGATTCCAAAATTTTTATGTGACCGTCTAGCAACACTTGCATCCAATCATTTGCAAAACTGTATGCTAGTGATTTAATGTACTTGTTAGTACATTAATAGGAATGAAATAATTGAAAATGACATAAAAATAAAATATTTTAAAAATAAGCTTATCTGCTGCTCTTAGTTTCTAATATAGTAATCTCTAATTTTGCTGCTTGTTTTTCTTAGAAATATTTATGCTTCACATTTAAACACTTGTTATCCTTCTAATTATCTGGTACCTGAACACATCAAAATATTACCTAGTAATGCAAAAATTTGGACTACTGTAGCTGTTTTTACATAAAGAAAAACATGGAATATACTGCCATTATATATACTCATAGGTTATTTAGACTGACAACAGTAAAATTTCTTTCTCCCCTTAACCCCTAAACCTTCCTCTGAACTTCAGAGAATGAGATAACAAAAGCCCTGCAGCAAAAGATTTTTTCTTTTCATAGCCAGTATCAGAAAGGCTGGAGTTTCTTTTGCTGGTTGCTTTGTCTTGTTCATTCTCCTGAAAAAGACAGTCCAACACACATTGAATTTGACACCTCAGGACAAATCTGCATGTGTGGTTCTCTCTTCTATTCATAAATACCTTGAAAATAAGTGGAGCTCCATCGAGTCAAGACTAGAGGTTGTGAGAGTGACAGCATGTTTTACACACACGCATGCCAATGTGACAACAAAGTCCATTTTTAGAAAGCTGCATAGAAACCTCTCTGCATCAGTGTCAAATTAGAGATACTGTTCTGAAACACTGATTATGACTGCATATTTAGCCTGTGTCAGCTGAAAGTATCTGACTTATCTATCCATCTATTACTGCCTGCTGCTCAAATGAATGTCATCTTGTCACTGGGCTCGTCATTACATTTAGCTGGAAGGTTTGCAGACTTTCAGTTCTGAGAAGGAACCATTATGGTGTTTGTGTATAACTTCAATACTAGCACATCCCTTTTTTAGGAGTGTCAAACTTCTTGGCAATTCCTTTTGTTGAAAAAAAAAAGAGTCCCTGAACAAAAGTAAATCAATTCATGAGCTTTCTATACTATTTTTTCAAGGTGTAGTTTCTCAATGATTCTTTATGCCCTTATGAATGTTCCACTTCTATGCTTCATTTATTATAACTCTGGTTGCTTGTGAAGTATTATTTGTTTGCAAAAGTACAGTTTTGGGTGAGAATGTGTTTGGAAAATTCATGAATAAAAACCAAATTTTTTGACAAGCTGAGGGACAAGACAACAATTTAGAAAAAATGATTTTAATTTTTAACATGCCCTCTATGCATCACAAGCTTGTTCAATAAAATTAGATTAACGTCTTATGAAAACAAAGTATTTTCTAATAAATCTGCTATATGTAAGATTACAAGTTTCTTGCCTCCAGGTTTTTTCAGACAGTGAACTTGTGCTCTCTGAAACTTATGAGGTCAGATTTGCTTGTTTTTTTGTTAGGTGGGGTTTTCCTGCTTTGTTTTGTCTGTGTGTGTGCATGTATAAATAGAAATTGCTAAAAATAATTTCATGTTTAGATGCCTGTTCACACTCAACTTAAAAAACTTGCAGGAAAAAGCTGCTAGCCTGGTTAAATGATTGAATTTTTCTATGTCATAAGTTACTGCAGTATTTTGTTTTCTGCTTTCTGAAAATTCTGACAGGTTAAAAATACTGCATGTATAATATAAGAAAGCTCATTGGTTTGAAAACATGAGTAAGATAAATGCATTAAGAGATGGTCTTAAAACAGTAGAAGCTAATAAGGTGAATGGCATAATGTGATCAAGAGATATGCAAAAGAAAATAAATTAGGGTATTTGCCAAGAAATTCTTTCTGTGCTCTGGACTCTGTTGTTGGCCACCTCATTGAACCACACTCCTGCAACACCAGATGTCAAAGAGGTGATATGATTGAGCAGAAATGTGCTCATTAAAGGTCATGGTAGCATTGCAGAGATGGAAATAGAAACATCAGAGCAGAACAGAGCCGAGAAGAGAAAATACTTTTCCTTCTGGCTTCCATCTACCACTGATATCAACTGGATTTATTCAAGTGGTTAAGGATTTATCTGCGAATAAGTATTTTAGGTCCCTATTAAGCATATTAATTAAAAAATCTTACTAAAATTCAAAAGAATATTTATACTAAAATTAATTCCTTCATCAATGAATGACTAGTAATTCAAATGCGATAAATGGACCTTGAATTTACTTTTGTTTTAGCTCTGACTTTTATTTTATTCTTTATTTTGCTTTGTGGTAGTCATGCCAAGAGTAGCGGTGTTACTAGACAGCTAGGGAGTACATGGAAATGAAGGAATCTGTAAGTTCTGGGTACAGCTCTGCAGTCCTTTTCTGGAAGGAAATGTAGCCCACTACTGTGTTTGAAACAACAACTCCCTATGATTTGAAACCATTTAGGAGGCCTTTCTGATCCCTATATGTTGTTTTCTTTCCTGCTATACTTGAGCTGCTTTATAAACAAACCACCATTTGATTTATATTTTTTTCCAGCATGAAAATAATTTTAAGGCTGACCTAGTAATCAGTGATGCTGATCTAGCAATCTCATACAAAAATGGCAACTTTAGTAAAAGGCAGCAAAAATGTTTTTAGAAATGCATCATCAACAAAAGGAGGACTAAGGAAGATTTCCATCCCTCCTTTATTGCTTACAAGGCGAAATATAATAACAGAGGATACAGGAAAGGATGAGATAATTCCTTCCTTGCCTCAGTCTTTAATAGCAAGGTCAATCATCCTAAGGGTATCCAGTCCACAAGCTGAAAGGCAGAATTGGAGAGCAAAATGAAACCCCCATAATCAAAGGGATGAAGCACCTCTCCTTATGAGGAAAGGCTGACAGAATTTGGATTGGTTGGCCTGGAGAATAGAATGTTCCTGGGGAAACCTTGCAACAGCCTTCCAGTACCTAAAGGGGGGCCAGAAGAAAGCTAAAGAGAGTTTTTACAAGAATGTGTAGTGATGGGACAAGGAGGAATGGTTTTAAACTGAAGAGACAAAGTTTATATTAAATAGGAAGAAAGGAAGAAATTCTTTACTGTGAGGATGGGGAGATAGGAACTGTCTGGAACAGGTTGCCCAGAGATGTTGTGGATGCCCCATCCCTGGAAGTATTCTGGACCAGGTTAAATGGAGCTTTGAACAAACTGGTCCAGTGAAAGTTCTGCCTGCTCATGACTGGGGTATTTGAGCTAAGATGATCTTTAAGATTACAGAGTCATAGAATCATTAGAGTTAGAAAAAATTTTTTAAATCATCACGTCTAATGCTTAATCAATCACTGTCATGTCAACTAGTCCATAACACTGAATGTCATGTCCAGTTGTTTCTTGAACATCTCTGGGGATGGTGACTCCACCTCCCTGGGTAGCCCATCCCAATGCTTAATAACTCTTTATATGAAGAAATTCTTTCTGGTCCCTTCAAAGACAATCCATTCTATAATTTTATGAAAGAAAGAGAAGTATTTATGCAGATACTAATGACATTAAAATGGAAATTTCGTCAAGACAGTGAGGTTATGCTAGAATGTAGTCATGGAACATTCTCAGTTTAAGAATAATCCTTTTTCCCACCAACACAAGGAAAGGGAATTCTAATTAATTAAAATTCAACTCTTATCCAGTAATTCAGATCCCTAGATGTAATTATATGTTTTTCATTGTTATGTTAAATGGATAAAATAAAGACCATTCAGAGAGGGAAATGTTGTTTAATATGCAAGGTACGAAAACGAAGAGCTATTTAGTAAACTGTAAATACTCTGAGGCAAAAGCTCATTACTTTTGTTGCTATGCAAAAGAGCCCCACTAATTCACATTAATGACATGGAGACTCACTGTAAATGACTTAATTTTATTATGAGACACTAGGTGAAATAAATGGTAAAACTCCCATGGACTTGCAATTGTAGTTTGTTTGGTATCAAGGTAAACAAGTAAGAGAAATAGCAAGAAATAATTACAAAATATCTGTTGGTCATTTGGATGATGGATGGTTTCATTTCAAGTATTTGATGGGGAGCATAGATGGAACTAAACTAGGTTAATTAATCTCTTTTTAAGTTGAAGAAATGGAACAAAACTATATCAATTTTCAAAACAAAATCCCACATTTATTTTTTAAATAATTCCTCATATTATTGAGATTGTTATTTACTCTCCCACATTAGTATACTACTACTACTGCTGCTGCTGCTAAAAATGGTGACAATTATTTTGGCCACAAAAACATAAACTTCTAAAAAAAAAAAGCTGAGGTATAGATAATGAGGCATCTTTAGAACTCTAACTGTTGCAGGCTGATCCTTGATTTTGCATGGTGCTATTACATAGAAATTTCCTAATTTCAGAATCACTCACCAGTTTGTGATTAGATGCAGCATACTAGCAACAGCACCATCCTTTTCTGCTGAACCCCTCTATTCTTTCTTATATTGTGTTTTCCTGACACAACAGGGAGAAATAAACCATTCTACATCTTAAATTATTTTAAAATAATAATTTATAAGGTGTTTTCATACTTTCATTAATTGTAAATTCCCATCTGCTCATCTGGAAAAAAATCTTCTAACAGTTATAAGCCATTGACTTAATGAAAGAATGTTATTTGGTTTTGTAAATGTTTCTTAATACTCTGCTTGCCATCTGGTTCTGAATGTGAAGATCTAAACTTCTGTAGAAATTGGAGGTGTACAAGGGGAAGGATCTATTTTGAAATAAGTAGAGGAAAGAAAAATCACATGGACTAAAGATGTCACAAGATGAATAAACAAAATACACAGGGAAAGGTGCATGACCACTTTACTGAAGAACATCTAGGATTTGTGACCATTACCACAGAAAGATGGAAAATTCATTCACACATACAATTTCACAAAAGCAACCCTGTTTATCTGTATTCTGATAAGTAGCTTTTCTACATCACTGGAATTAATGTTCCGGATTCTGGCAACTAAGTTACTCAGAATAAGGATTTCTGGAGACTACATATGTGAGAAGTTCCAGCTTCTGATTTCGAGTAATTCCACTGGGGTTTCTTTGTCTTTTCTAACTTAAATTAAATGCAAAACAACAGATAGCAATGGTGCTGAACATTTTCTGTGGCAATCATTCACACATAGAAACCGAGGTCCAGAAAGGATTTAGATGTTTCTCTTCCTAGAATGGAAAGTGTGGTGCTTTCTGCTTTATCAAAGAAAATAAAGCCCTGAGGTAGCACTTTAGATATTTGCATCTAAAAATTTAACACTGAGATCTTCATATATCACTTTCTAACACAGGGATATTGAATGCGCCCTGTATATTTTACCATCTTATGCAGCCCCATAGAACAGTTGTTGCTTTGCTGCTCTTAGTCTTACAGGTGTGCTCCAAAGTCCATGTAAGTGGCAAACAAAAGCGTCAACAACAGGCAGCAGGGCAGTCTGGAGAGGAGAAGCAGAGACACAGGCCTGCTACCTTGCTCCTGCAGTATCCAGGAGAGCAAGCTGTATGTAGCTCAGGTGTGCTGCAAGGTGCCTGTCCCGAGCACTGTCTTCCATGACACTGTTCCACATGCTTCCCTAACAGCATCCTAAAATGTACATTGTCGTTATCTTCTCCCTTTTCAGCTGTAGAATACTCAGAGTTTTTCTTTTTTTTTTTTTCACTGAGAATTTATTTATAATAAATTAGATTTCTTGAAACAGAAACTTTTGATTCACATTGCCAAGCATCTAATGAGGTTACACTGTCATAATCAGTTTCTGTTTTTCTGACTACTTTGCCCTTAAATAAATGGTGAAGCTTCACCAAGATTGAGTAGAAAAGACCTGCAACATCACTCAGGAGTTTGACAGTGAGTACTTCTTTGCACAAAGGGACAGACCTTGAGCAAATATCCTTCTTTGAAAGAACATAGTGATCTGAAGGCTTGAATGATCTCAGTAAAGTGATATATTTGCTACTGAGTCTCATGTAAGAAGCCATATTCACTGCCTATTTTCATAGATGTAGTCTGAAATAGTTTTGGTTTTTTTTGTGGAAGGAAGGATAGGTATTTGTTTACTAAAATTACATTATTTAAAAATATAAAAGAGAATTTAATATTTAAGAGGTGTTAAAATGAATACAAATCAAATATAAACTCTACTGTCAAATGCACAATGTGCACCCCTTTAGAGGCATTTCTTTAAATGAGTTTAAAATTAAAAGTGTTAACAGATACAGATTGATAGTATGCATCCATAAGTTATACTAGTTCAAACTGCATTCAGAAAGAAAAGTCTCAGCTAAGAAAGAGAGAAAGATATAGGAAGTAGATCCCACATTCCTGTGTATTGGAAAAAACCCTGCCCTCTTTCCCAAATAAATCTTTCTTAAAGGCACCTTCTGACATTCACTGTGACAGAGAAAATAGCCATCAGCTACAACTGGCAGTCAAAGAATATTGAGCTGCTTTGAGTTGTTCTCAAGAGATAGGAATTCTAGCAAGCAAATCCTTTTACACTGGCTAAAAAAGTCCATTTTTTTTTTTACCTGTGATCACCAGATACTCAGCAAATAAATCTCTCTTGCAGCACCCCTCTGCTGCAGAGTTTGGTGCAGTTTTTTCAAAGTATTTTATTTCTATTGACTTTTATATAGCTTATGAGTTTAGTGAATGAGTGAAGGTGTGGTTTAGGCCTGAATTACTTTATTGTTGCAAAAAAACCCTAAAGTTTAGTATCTCAGATCTGATTTTCTGTGATGCATGAAATATAACATGCTTTTCTAAAGATTTTACCACCATTGCTTAAACATCACAGATCACTCACTGTTAAAAAGTTTGTAGAGACTATATAGGTATTATACTAATAATATTAATAATGATGAAAATGATAATAATAAATTATGAGATAAATAATACATATTTATAGATTTTTAAAAATTGGCTTATGCAGCACTTGGTGAAAATAATAGGCCTGAATAAAAATGCAGTGCTTCCAAGTAAAACTAGCACACCAGCTTTTGCCAGTGTGGTTTGAATAACAATGAGGATGTGCAGTATATGCCTAGCTGCAAACACAACAAGCTGTGAGCATGTAGCCCAATAATCAGTATTGCCATGGCTATTAACAGGCCATAAGCTTTGTACAGAAATTGCTAAACATCAGGACCTGGAGCATGTCAGACTTGGTCTGTCTGAACTTTATTTGAACTTACAAATTTGTTTCACTGTGAAAACAATTTCTTTATTTTGCCAGGTATTTACGGCTAAATAATTTTACTTTTGTTTATTTTTATGCGGTGCAAGCATGGTTTTATAGAGGCTAACAAGCAGTTATTCTGTATAGAATGAAATGTTTAAATTTTAACACAATGTAGTAGAGAAATTCAGACCTGGTACAGTAACAGAGGCCTTGAGAAATAGAGACAAAGGATGTGGCATAGAGGAATACAGGCATGGGATAATCAGGAATGAAGTACAGATTAAGAGATCACATAGTAATATATGTTTCTAGTTGTGTCGATAAGTGAAATTAGTAGAGTCATTTCAATGCTCTGGAAAGTTTACAATGTCTACCATGGCTGCATATGGATTTATACGACCTCTAAAGTACTCTAATGTTCTTATGATCTCTAATATTAAACATACCTGGACACAAAATATAATGCCATCGAATATATTCTAATATATGTACTTAAGAAGATCTTGACGTTTTCTGATTACTCAGTATTTTTTTTTTTGTCTGCTAACTTCATAAGCTTCTGGGATGTTTAAACCAGGTAAACAGTTATGCAGAACTTGTGTTTAAAGCTTCTGATTATGCTTCAGTAATCTAAAAAATCAAGTAAAGTTGCTACAGGATCTTATCTGTGTTCAGCAGTTACAATACAAAGTTTGAATTTAAATTATTTGGTTTTGGTTAATTTGCCTGCACAGTATAATAGCAGGGAGGCTCTGTAGGAATCTGAAGTCTATTGAAGTCTGAGTCTAATTAAAACCCAATATTATTTTTAACTCTTATGGCAAAATAGCTTTATTTTCAGGGATATATTTTCAAGGAAGGTTTTGAAGAACATTATTGTAAAAATAATGGCTAATATGCAAATTCTTCTGTGTAAGAGGACACCAGCTCTATAGTATATATGCAAATATTATATGTGCCATCCATTTCCTAACTATGCAAAAAGAAATAGAGATAAGGATTTGATTCTTCAGGAAATAAAATACAGTAGATCTTATAAAGAAGTGCAATAACATTCACATTAAACCCCCCAAAAGAATTGAAAGGTACTTTGGAATTATGTGAAAACATAAATGTCTTTATAAATTCATGGTATTAAATAGAATTCCAAACTGTTTTGGAAAATTTCCTCTGTTACATCTACAGCTCTGCTTTCCGGGACGGAGTTTTAAAAAACTGTTAATTCTTTCTTTTGTAGTGCTACATTAATACTCCTTTTTTATGTTTTTTTTTTTTTTATCCAAAGGTATGATGAAGGGCAGCTTAGTTCATAAATAACTCATTTTGCATTCTCTTTCACTAAATCTCATTGATAAGTTTTGTGTACAATACAAAAGCATACTGGAGCAAAATAATGAGAAAAGCACTAATAATTGCACAGAAGAGAAAAAGAATAAAAAAAATACCTTTTGCAACATAAAATTAATTGCAAAAAGAAGGTTAGAATAATGGAATATGTCCAATTGAATAAAAATATGAAAAAAAAATATTTAAAACACAAAGAGTGATTCAAAAACAATAGAATTAATTAATTCAAAAATTAGTCATTAAATTGAACAAAATGTGATAATCTAGTTACTGAGAATTTGATTTTAGAGAGTTTTATTCACATTACAAAGAAATGCTTTTAATTAGCTTCTTTCCAATTTCTTTGCACAACTCTCAGAAAGAAGGCCTCTGTACCTTGTTCTTGACAGTACCAAAGTTCTTATTACCATGGTAATAATTTGATTTTTCTTAGTTTCTTTAAACATTTATCTTTTACAGATCTGAGTTTCATTACTTTAATTCATTTATGCAAAGTAAAAAATTCAACACATGGGGACATACACAAGATTTAAAGAAAACCAAGACATAACTCCTCCCTATCCTCATTAGTCCAAAACAGCCAGATATTTCTGTTTTAGTCATTGGCCAAACAATTATTTGGAATATGTCGAAGGGTCTGTGACTCCTTACAGTTGCTACCTGTAAACCTGCTTATCAATTTTCAAGTTTTACCATGCTCTTCAAGGATGTCGACCTTAGCATCTTACCAAGGGTGTTTCCCTAGCCTTTAGCTTTATCATCTTATTCAAAATTCTACTGTCTATTCCTTACATTTTCTTCCTGATGCTCTGCTCTTGAGTGACCTTTTTCAGAGCTATTTACCTTTGCCTGTCAGTTTAGGTTGTTCTGTATTGGAAATTTTAGATGCGTCTTCTCTAACAAGCCTAGTCTCTTCCAATGAAAGACAAAGGAAAAGAAATGCACATTTACTAATAATATAATAACACATATATAAGAAATTTTGCAACCAAGTCCATAGTAGAAACAGTTCCTCTTTTTTTTTTTTTTAGAAGCTTTTTTATAAAGCTCTAATCTTTATCCTTCTGGTAGCTACACTTCTGGGAGGCTTGCAAAACTAATATAAATAAAAAAGTGTTTATTTTATTCCTACATAATGGTCATACAAATCCTTTCACTTGTTATTTTAATTCTTCTACCATAAAGGAAAACCAGAAAGTGTGGTCTTCTGTTCTAATCTGCTCTTTTAAGAGGCTAACAATAAAAAGAGAGTGGCAGAGATCACCCTACTTCAGTTTAATATTTTTATAGTGCTATTCAGTAGCTCAGTCACAAATCAGAGAATGTAAGAGACTAGAGATGGCTTACTGTTACATAGCAAATGTTAGAAGATACATTTTGTAGAGTTTTAAGGTATTTTGTAATAAGCATACTTTGTAAAATTATTTATCAGTGCAGCAAAATAACAAGGAATTTGTCAAGTTTTATGTCAGGACCCAGAAAACTCCAAAGTTTATAAATAAGTACAAAATATCCAGAGTCCTGGCCTTTTTAAATCTCACTGTAGCAACTAATTTTCCTTTGGAATATTTTAAATAAAGTGGAAAACCTCCTTGAATTAAAACTGCTTTAGGAGTCCTTAGAACAAGAGGATAAATAGCATAAATATATAAGAGTATATTTTCTTAATGAGCTTCAAATTATTATATTTTGCATTTTGAATATTAAAAAAAGGCTAAACTTAATTTGCTGGAAAGTGGGAACAGCTGAATTTCTGGTCACTAGCATTTGTTAAAAAAAATATAGAAAATTGAACAAATGTAAGTGAAATCACAACATTCTTTTAATGAGAAAGAAAATGGAATAAAATTGATGAAATGGAAACTCTTCTAGTAAAATTAAAGATTTTATGTTTATTTTGAAGTATTCTTGGATTTGTAGGTTTTAAAGATTTCTAGAAATAAGAACCTTTTAAATAATTTAAGTATTTTTGAAGATAGAATTGCAAAATATTTGTTGTTCTCTCTGTTGTTCTCTACAAGTGACTGCAGGAATAAACCAATGTATAATCCTAGTTCAGAAATGCAGTTGTGAATATTCTTTATTTGAAAATAAACATATGAAATATATGTGCTACAACATATTAAAATACCACACATAAATATGTGTGGTATTTTGAAGGTCAGTAGGAGTTAAGCTCTTAATTCAGTTGAGTGCTTTTGTAAAACCAGTGACTATATCCTCCCTTAGTCCATGAGGATGCAAAAAAAAAAAAAAGGTCTTTTATATTCTACTATTTAGCTGCCACAAAAAACAGTTTGCAAATACTATTTAAAATAAAACAAAATTGTCTGCACAGTAAAGAATGACAGAATGACAGATTGAAAGAATGAAAGAGTGACAGATTTACAGAGGTCTGTAATATAAATCACTCAAGCTTTATCAGCCCTAAGACAAAAAATTCTTGTAAAGATAGTAGAGTGTAAACAACCAGCAGAATTCCCATTGTTATGGAGTAAAAGTTACTTTAAAATGTAACATTTAGGTCAAAAAACTGTTTCTTTGAGGGAGGATGAAATATGAAGGGAAAAGTGGTTATGGTGTCTGCACTTGAAAAGAGAGTTGTTTAAATATAACTTTATTGTTATACTGCTTTTGCCAAGTTACTTGGTTACTTATATAGGGTAACATCCATCTTTATGAAAGCCAAAAAAAAGAGTGAAATCCCCAAAGATCCCTTTGCTTTCTTCCCCTGGAAAAAAGAATGAACAAAATAAAATATAGGGTTTTCACTTGACAATTCCGTGCACGTTCATTTACTTTCAACAGATATTAAATAATGTAAATAAGTTGATAATAACTTCTTAACTGAATTTTGCATTTACTTGCTTTTTCTTCCTTTACAGTTCTTTTAAATGTGGATCATGTTAAAATATTAAAAAATTAAAATAGAATGATTGCTGCTGCATCAGAGCATTCAGAACAAGAGACTGAGTTCTATGGCTGACAACAAAAATATCCACACAGACAAATTGTTTAAAAAAAAATCTAGGGATTTATAAAATATGCAGAAATTGACTGGGGCATTACTTAACATCCTAACATCAACCTTCTAGCATTAACCTTCCCTCATATATTTTTCCTAAAACATTTATCCTCAGGAAAAAAAAAAAAAAAAAAAAAAAAAAAAAAAAAAAAAAAAAAAAAAAAAAAAAGCAGTGTATGGTGACCTATACCAAAAGGTATCGTCCTGGAGGTTCCATGTTTTGGATTTTATGCAGCACATCAAAATACTGATAAGTCACTCGTGGGTTCCTTACACCTTCAATGCACCTTCAGCCTGATGTGCAGTCTGCAGTGCTCAAGCTGCACTACACTGAATCCCTTCTGGACACAGCTGCCAATCCTGCTAAACCATGTGAGCAGCTTAGTGACACAGACAGATGTTCACAGAGAATGAGACAGAGACCACCAAACTCACTCATTTATAAATTTAACAGGATTGGAATATAGGGGTCCAATGTGAAAGTCTAGTTCATTTATCAGGTAGTTTCTTTCAACAGAATTTTTAGAAGATATTTTGCAAACAATCTCAACCCTTTTACGTTGCTACCACCAAAACAGAGGGAATACACTTGGCTCCATTCACGCTTTCAAACAGCATTCTTCATAATTTTGTGCTAATTCAGAAAACAGGTTTTCACACTAAGCTCTGAACTTTATTTCTCATGTCTTCCTTCACCGGGGAAGAAACATGACATTGAGACTTTAACAGAATAATTTTAACAGGAAGAAGACTCAGAAACATTAAGTACTTTAAAGCAAAAACTGAAACACAAGAACTTAACAGCCTACAAAAAGCAAAACAAACCCCCCCCCCAAAAAAAAAGTAAACCACCCCCCCAAAAAAAACCAAAACAAACCAAAAAAAACAACAAAAAAAAAAAAGAGAGTCAAAATATCATACTACCAAAATAGGTATGATTTTGGTTTAAGTAATAAATATCCAAATGTTCTTAGTAATTTCAGCAAAACCAAGCATTAAAACAGTTTTGTCTATGCCTGTGGTAAAATCATAGACACAAAATTGAACAAAATAGTAACAGGGATATATGTAATCAAGACAAAATATAAATTCACTGTACTTTTAAAACATTACTTTAGGGATGACACATGTAATGACATATACCTAGTTCTGACACATGTAATAACACATTTTCTTCAGCTGTAAGTACAATACGTTTGAGAAGACATTCTGAACTTAACTGTTTTCCCCCAAAAGCTTTGCCAGTTACCCTTATTGAGGTATTTTGGCCTTTATGAGATGGTTTACAACATATACCACAGGAAAAATAAGTCTAGATTTTCATATATTGTTATTAATTCTTTATTTTATTTACTGTTTGAAAAGCAAGTAACTTACGTTTTCCATTTTCTGAGACAAAGATAAGGCAAAATCCAGTGAGGAGCTTATATGCAGAAATAGTTAACAATAGATCATTTTAAGCATAACACTGTAGTTGGACTTACAGATCCAGGAATTGTACTTTTCTTCTGGGAATATTTCTGGGCCCTTAAAACTCATACACAAATGTTAATCTGTGTGCAAATTGTATTTGAGACTGGAGTGCATTCATTCTTTGAAGAGAATTTATGTGTTTCTCAGAGAGCTAGGAGAATCCACAGATTTAAATATTCTCCATATATGTGGAAGTTAAGCACACAGGTGCAAAGCCAAAAAATTTTGAATTTTCAGCAGGGAATCACCTAAATTAATCAATACAAATTGAAGAGGAATGTCTCGTCTATCTTTTTCCACTGCAGAATTTTTCTTCCACCAGCAGTAATGATTCATAAGGGTTTAATAAGTAATTCAGTAATAATAATAACTAACTATTTCAGGAAGTAAAGAAAAAACAAGAGATTTTGAGAGACTGGTTATATAGCTCGTATTTTACACTGAAGACTTCCAGTGAGTTTAAGGGAATAATTATCATACTAGACTGTTGTGTTTTGAATAGAACATCCAATAATGGGGAGAAAGACTTCATTAAATAGTCACCTTGTTATTTCATTGAAGAAGGGAGACACAGACTTCATTAGTCCTTTAAAATTTCTTTTGGGTGCACTTATATGAGAAGAAATTTAATCCTCTTTCTGAATTTTTATCTAGTGAGTCTGTAAGATTTTCCTACCTGTATTACTTTACTTCAAATATATCTTTACTATAGAATGGAAAAAGGAATTGTTTCACTGGGAACGACTGGTAAAAATATCACCACAGATTTTCCCACATACTGGAAGTTTTTTCAGCAATGCCCAGAAAAAATTAAATTTCAATGTCTTCATACTGGATCTGTCAGTTCTCTGATGAGTACTTCAAGTTACCAAACTAATGAACACTGAGGTGATGAACGATTACTAACCATAACTCACAGGATATTCTAAGATTGTCAGTAGGCATACAACTCTGGAAGAGAAGTGAATGGAAGGAATCACAAATTTGGGCCCTTCAACTGAGTGACATCGTTACCAGCAATGAAAGAATTTGGTATTTTTAAGAATTTATATTAAAAAAATTATTAAAGAAAAATTAGATGTGCCTTTGGAAGATGACTTATTTATCCAAAGCCAGGTGGCAGGTAAGAAGTATCAAGCATACTGGGATGTTTACGTTACCATTCTAATTTTTATTTGAAAAATAACTTTTAACTTTTTAATTACATTTTCTTCAAATATGTAACTATTAATTTAAAAACTAAGATTCAAGGTCAGTTTGGGATAAAAAAATAAATTAATGCTCAAATAATGAAAAATTGTCCTTTTTCTCTTTTCATGACTGCTAATCTCTTAGGATTAGAAAATTATTTATTGCTCATGTTTAGTTAAAATAATGCATTTTTCAATATTGATCCTCCACATATTCACAAATGCTTATTTCATGTTGTTAGGACTCAATCCCCTAGAACACACTGTCAATAATTACTACAGACAGAGGGTAGGAAACAATTTATTTTCAAAAACAAATGTAACAATTATTGAAGCAAAAGAGTTATATACTATATCTGCAAGGAATGCATTTACAGTTTTATTTCTAGAAAAGACTTCCTGCTTTGAAATGGAAGCAGTTTTCTAACTTAAAGTAGGTAATTACACACTCCATTAAACAAGTAATTAACAGATTACAATTTAAAAAAAAACAATTTGAAAATGAGCAATTCAGATGCTAAATGTGAAGCACACTGTTATAATTAGCATAATACTTTTTGAAATGGATTAACAAATGCACAATGAAAATGGAAAAAAACCTATTTTTCTCCTTGCAAATCACAAGAAACAAATACTATTTTATAAATAAAATAATATCATAGTATAAGAACCTAATGTAAATACCTTATGCTAAATTGTTTACTTAAATAAATAAATCAATAACTCTTAATTCCCTGGAGTTATAGCTCAAACTTTTGGAAGATTATTACTGTGTATGTACCGTGCTGGGAGCATTCATTATGTGAAGAAAATAAAAGTCAGATGCTGTTTTTTTTTTTTCTACAAGAAAATATGCTTCTTCTATTAATTTGAAGATGCAAGTGAAATTTTATCTACCACTACTCTAAACATCAGGAAAAGCTACCATAATGAGAAACACTATCCAATCCTTTATGCTTCCATATCTTGTATTTATTTTGTACATCTGATGAAGTTTCCCAAACAAAGGCTAATAAGCCCAGATAGGGCAGTGCAAGGCATGAATTGGTTTATGAACTGATTTCTTCTGCTCCTTCAACCCAGCTGGCACGTACTGGCCACCTGTTTATTCCACCAGTACAAGATGTATGCTTTTCAGCTGTTGCCTTGTAGAAATATTAATTTTACTTCAAAGCTAAGGAAATCGACTTCATTAAGAGCCATATCCTTTGTATACTGTCAGCTTATTTCTTCTTTTTTATGGCTATCTCTTTTTATTTGTTGAAAATATATACTGTAAACAAGAAATTATCAAGACAGAATCTAGTTTAACCTCTTTTCCACAGGTATTTAATCTAGCTATTCTCCTGACTTCTCATTTTAATCATAATTTTACTTCAAAGTGGAACATTCTTCTTCTAACGCACAGGAAGATTTTGATTATTAAAACATTATTAATTATTTTCCATAAAAAGAAATTACTAGAATAAGTACTACCACAGTTTTCATTATTTTTATAAATCAGAAAAATTAACATAGGCATTTTTAATCAGAAAGCCAATGGAGGACAATAAACAGTAAACAAAATCCTTAAAAATTAAAATTTTAATAATATAAAGTTCAAAACAAAACACAGTATTCATGTTCTGTCTCTTTTTTTTTTTTTTTTTTTTTAATTTTCTGTGAATTCATGAATCTAGCTACTGGCAATCCAGTCTTAATTTATAGGACCTGACAATCAGAGCCCATGGCAATATGGCTGTACAGGAGCAATGTTTTGCTGAATGCATTAATGTCATGATAACCTGAATTTCTCTCCTGCTAATGAAGTTGACCTCTTTTGGTGACATTGCTAGCCAGGACAATAAAGAAATTCAAATACCCCAGAATCATTTAAGGTTTAATTTGCATTGAAGTAGAACAACTACAAAATAGCATAAAAAATTGAATTACTGTATAATACTGAATCAAATGCTGTATCTGTGGGCAAAGGAGACTGCAAATCTTAGAAAAGGGAATTGTTGTAAGGCAAAAGTAGTTTGCCAGATCAATGTGATGTGTTACTCCCACATACAGCACACTCATTTCTTTCACTTTCATTTACCTAAGAGGTAGTTTTGATGAAGCACCCTCTCATATGGTGGAAGGAGGAGGGTCATGAGATGAAATCAGAATGGCAAAGGCAGTTACTATCAGCAATAATTGTAACTTCTTCAAGGAATAAAGCCCTCCTCAGTTTCTTTCTTAAACATCTTTTATTTCCTTAAACATCTTTCTTGGTCTCCTTTGACACTTAATAATTATCATGGTTGCTCCTCATTCCAAAATCATGCATGCGAGAAATAACAATTTAAAAGTTGGGTTTTTTCATTGTTCAAGGTATGATTGAAAGCTACAAAATGAGCATGAGAACTCATCTAAATATGTACTGTATTTTATCTTTTTCCTCTATGGAGGAATGATTTATATGAAATTATTAATTTTTACCAAGCTCCAGGAATCTTAAGGCTCTGATGAATATGATGAATAGTTACAACTCATTTCATATTCCATTTGAATTTAGTAAAGATAAAAGCCTAAATATAAATACCCATAAGTGGCAGCATGAAACAACTTACTCAGACTAATATCATATTGTAAAATGTCCTATATGTGAAATTTTCGGTAGTTTGCATTTTTGTTAGTTGCTTCAAATCTACAGATATAATTCTGGGCTTGTTCCATTTAAGCAGGTTTCTTATTTAAAATAATTTACTGTCTAAACAAGTATAGAAAACTGTTCTGGAATACTGTTAGACTGATTATTTTCATTACTTCCATATTTTAAAAATCTGTTTTCTAGATTTCTGTATTTCTGGGATTTATAAATCTCAGTTTCTGAGAATTTAGGACAAAAATAAGGGATAAGTCTTATTCAGAAAAAGAATTATTTCTGAATATATGTTTCAATGACACACAAAATGCAATACTTTTCCCCACTTATTTGAGATATAACTTTATTGGACATGGGTCATTTGAACCTGAAAATAGAGATATTTTAGTACAGAATTCCCTAAGACTAAGAATCATATATTTTCAACAACAAATAATTATCTAGAGTTCATAGTGTTTCTGTAGAAAATAAAATTTAAAAAAAGTATTTTGCTATCTACATTAGACTCACTTATTTTGATTTTCATTGTAATTTCAAACAAAGGAGAAAACACATCATAACACCACCATTAGACTAGCAATTAAGTAAACAGTGACTGCAATGGTCAGTCTTATGTTATAAAAGCTATTACAGGCAAAACCTTTAATCTAGAAAAGCGCCGTAGACAGGCAGCAATTCTGATCCTCTTTCTGCAACTGCTAAAGACAAAATCCCTCTCACTTTCCATCTGTATATTTTTTTTATGATTAGTCTTCTTTTCAATGTCATACTTCGCTCTATAGTAACCAAGTTGTGTGATCAAAACCATATCAAAAGATACTACCTCGAAGAGCAAACAAAAGTGAATAGTTTTAGAAGATAAGCCAATGAAAACTCATGAAACTGAATCTCAATATCTTGTAATACCTATTTCCTTTTTTTTGGGGGGGAAGCATTTTAATAATTGGCCTTGTTGCAGTCTTCAGTGTAAACCACAGTCTTGCTTCATGGCCTGAGGAAGCAGTTTTGGAATCTCATTATAGAAAGATACATTTTGGAGGAACTTCACAGTTTTTCTGTTCAAACAAAAGCAAATAATTTCTAAGAAAGAGTTAATTTCTAAGAAAGACGGAAAGCTTTCTCAAAATTTGGAAGAAATAGAAGGCAAGGCAGGAAACTCCTATTCTCACCTTGTACATTTTTATTCACATAATGAATGTCCCTTTATATTTTAATTGAAACTGTAAAAGCTGTGCAAGTAATTTATTTGTTGCACCAGAAGAATATTTCAGTTTCTTAAAACTTGGCAATAGGAAAATTCTGTGATTTTGATACATAGAATTTGTCCATTATTCAAAGTGGGGAAATTAATTTCATATAAATTTGAAAGAAATTCACTATGATAAATTTTGCAGGTAATGCCATAAAAATCATCATCAATATACTTGAAAATAAACAAGTAAAAACTGTATTATGTTGCTCCTTATTTGGTCTACATTGCACTACCAAATAGTTCTGTGTTGCTAGAAGTAACCAAAATCCTGTGGAACTCACAACAATATGAAACTTCAGGGTTCACTCTAAAAGTGACAGATCTGAGATATTACATTCAGATTATTAATTATTTCTTATATTGTACCCCAAGATGTATTGTTATATCTTCTAATAGGTTTCAGGATGTTGTCTTTATTAGGCGCAGCAACACCATAAGAAAGTGCAGTAAAGTTTAACTTAAGAAATGTCTGGCATCTCTCCTTGCTTTCATCAGACTGCAGCCTCAGGTGATCTTAGCTGAGACCTCTATCTTAAAAATAGACATTTCTTACTATTTTGCAATCATTTTTTAGTCTTGAATGATCCAAATTCCCTCGTTAACTCTTAATGAAATCTGATGAATAATTAATTCTGTTGAACTTTATTATTAGATCTGCTAGGGAGGAAACTGGTGATCTGTTCTGGTTCTACTAGACAACAAGATGTGGCACAACTACTCTGTGCAAGCCATGGCTCCCTATGGCAGTGATAGTGCAGTGATTCTTCAGTCTGTTGTACTAATAGGAAATGTAAGACCTTTACAAAATATGAATCAAACAGGTCTCATGTCTAGAACTTGGGAGACATACAAGTAAAATCTATTCATAGTTTATTGTCTATACCTGAGCCCATTGTCTGAGTTGCTCGACCAAAGAATGTTAAGATGAGTTAGGAAGGATTTTTACTCCATGTCAAATACACAAAAACCTTCTGGATATTGAGTTTCATATATTACACATATTGCTGTACTTGTTTGGATCACCTGCATATCTTTCTGTGCTCAATTCCTCTGCATCACTGAGGTTAAAACACTTGCAGTGGAATGAATATCTGGGAGGATTTACGTGCTTCCACATTTCTGATGAATTTGAGCTTAAACTGTTTAGACGCCATTAATCACAAAGGCGAAGAATTACAAGTAAAAATTCAGATATTGAAATATGTTTTCCCAATGTTATACTCCAAGCATGGATGTGCACTGTTATGAAACACATAACAAGTTCTGGGGAAGACTCTGCCCCATCAGTCCTGTTTTCAGCTTCTATGAAAGGGGGTGAAGTGAAAGGAAATGCAAGAACATGTATGCTGTATCACAGTGGCACTCAAAATCAGTTGAGGAAGACACACAGACCTCAAAACTGATATATAATTTTAAGACATTGACATAGAGTACATTTTCCATGTAACATATATCATATGACTGTGATCATTATATGTTTGCTCTTAATCAGGGATTCAGAAGGAAGACAGCAAATATTTGTTTCACATTTAATCTAAACAAATATAAAAATGGCCTGTTGAATAGAGTGGTGTGTCATGATGGAAAAGTGACAAATAACTCTACAGAACTAATATCCTCTTTGAGCTAAAGTTGCTATAAAAACCAAAGGACCTTGTGAAACATTGTGGATGACATGTCATGCTGTCCTATAATCCCAAAGTGCACAGTTTTTGATGTATCTTTCATTGCATGTTTTCCTAAAATTCATATGTCCAAGAAAGAAAAGACAAAAATAACTAATTTTATCAGTTTCACCTCAGCTTAACAAGCTGAGAGCTACAAAGCATAAACATTATAAAAAATGTACATCAACTCTTTACAAAGCAAAGGAGCATTGTCTATAAAAATCTTGAGCCTCCATTGTCTACCTCTTTGGGCTATCGTTTATACCCATACAAAGAAAGAGTAGCAAGCAGTCATACCAAAAGGCTTACCTATTCCAAGCACAATGTAGCATTTTTTGGTGCTATTATGCACAAAAATATGATTCCAGAAAAGATTTGAATGAACTGTGTGATAATTTTGAGACAACTTCTAAATCACTTCTAAAGTTTCCTTGGTTTTTAAGAACGGTGGTAGAAATATTTGTCGCGATAGTTTTCTTTCCCAGTCTGAAATACTTCAAAAAATTAATCCGATATAGAAATACAAATTAAAGCATGTTAATAAAAATTATGCATACCTCATTAAAGTACCCTGTCATAATAATTTAGGAGACAAAGTGATTGAGACCATGCTACAGGGCACTTTCCATTAAGCACATTTGATGCTGTAGGTTAAGCTCTTGCTGATGAAAGCTGTATGGAAGATATTTTATATTTCACAAAGTACTGCATCTATTTATCTCTTATGGATGCAGTGACAATGAAGAGATCCTTCTCAATCTGCTTCTCATCAGCATGTATTAAAAAACTCTGCTGGCCATACTTAGGTGTGATGCATGTTTCCTAAGTTTTCAGTGTTTCAGCAAAAGCTCCACACATTGCAATGATAGTCATTAGTGCTACTTGCATATAATTTCTTTGTACATACCTCATCCATGCAGCTATTCATATATCAGCATTAGAAATGGGTTTGGAATGCCAATGTCAGCATCTCGATACAGAGGGCTGAAACAAACACATTTTTTATGATTCCCCATGCCACCTAGGAGATTTGAATGTTCAGTTCCCATTAATTAACATCCAAGTCCCCTTAATGCCTGACTATCTCAGTTTTCATGTCCCATGAATCTTTCAGGAAACAGTATAAGCTTTGACACTACAAATTTCAGTATGTTTAAATGTTCGTACACGGGAAGTGAAGTTCTTATATAATCTGATAAGAAGGTTAAAAATACATAATAATATGCAAAAAAAGTTGATACTTCAGAGAGATCAGGTATACCTGTTAGCAGTATTTAGAATTACTCTGACAACTTTTATTACAGTTACTCTCCCACTAATTTCTTTAAATATTTTCCCTCCAAAGAAATGCAGTCAACTATGTTATAATTAACTTGGCTGCCAGAAGATATTATATATCATCAGATGCTATACCGGCCTAAGGTAGTCAAAGAGTGGCAGCTGTATTGTTCAGTGTTTAATCAGGTCAAAGCTGTGGCAACTTTAATTATAGTTATTGTCAAGATGCTGCTTAATGCTTGCAACGAACCTTGTCATATGTCAGCTCTTGAACCTTTTCTTTTGTCATGTGTAAGTGAAAAGATCGTCCCTGTTAAATTTGACAGGCATGATTCTATAACAAAAATTGGTATACTGCTAGAAAAAATTTGGGGTAATTTGCACATGTTGTGTGAGGACAGGAAGTAGGCAAACATATTGAGATAAAACAGAAAATCAGATACTCTTGTAGCTAACACAGAGGATAGCAAACAGGTGTAAAGAAAGTGAGGACAGTAAGTCACAGAAATTTTTCATTTCTTTTTCCAAAGAACAGTTCCACTACATACACCACACTATTTTAAAAGAAAAATATTACCATGTGTTATCTATCATTGTAGTGTATCCACCTGAGTCATCACACTATAGTGAAAATGTAGACTTTTTATTCATGCATCTGCCACCTGGCTCAAGAAATGAATGTCTAGTGGTCCTTTGCCCTTTGTTTTCCAGTTTATAATGTCTTCTTCTGCATAAATGTTACATTTTGAAACAGGTTCTAACTGCTTTTCCCACACTAGTAGTTTGGCTCATTCCCTGTTTTTCCTCCAGGTGTATCCACACCGTCTCTATTCCCCTTGCATCTCAAGGCCCCATCTGAATAAAACAAAATTACTTCTCCAAGGAAATGAACTGAAAGGACAGTTGGCTTCAAAATCTTCTCCCTGTAAATCTACCACATCCTAAGGTTGCATAAGGTTTCATTCTCTCTGTTCACAACAATCTTTCAATATTATTCTGGCATATATCATATCACACTATGCCTCCACAAACAATGGTTGAGATGCATGCAGCCCACACTGTGGGTGTCATGCTATGAAAAGCAAGAGTTGCCTCATTATTTATCTGGCAAGTTTATGTTTTCATAAGGGCTGCTTTTTATAAGCAGAATCTCCTAAGATGTGTTAGAGTAAAGAATAATAATTTAGAGATGTGGAGGCAAAGAAGCTTCCTTGTATGCTCAGTCTTTTGTTGCAGTTTCTTTGGTGATCTGGTCCCCATGCTCTAGGAATGACCTTCTAAGAAGTGAGTTGAAATGAATAACCACTTCTCCACTGACAATGCTTCTGTGCTCTGAATCAGACTGAGAGCTGAGCACAGTTGCAAGGCCAGAAGGGTCAGGACCCAAACCACAATGACCTTATGCCACTGTACCTGGGTGAGGCAAGCTGGGCAGCTTGAGGAGTGGCAGATGGGGCCAGGCCAGAATTCAGATCACCATACATATTTGTGGTAATGAAGCAGGTCTGGGTCAAGTCATGAAGTCAAGCCACACTCTGGGGTTAAGTCCAGCAATGGTAACTGGTATCAGAAATAATCACATGCAAACATGTGATTGCCAGGCATGTCTACAGTGATGGAGCAAGACTGAGTCCAGGCCAAAAAGTTGATCCATACATCAAGGCTCAGACCAAAAAGGACCCTACTTAGCCACATGCAGAGCTAGCACAGAGCTAGAGCCATGTACATGGCAAAACACAACAGGCACGGACTGAAGATCCAGGGGAAGGGGCAGGGGTGCTTCCAAGGCTTGAGGTCTGCACAGTCACTGCCCTACTCAGCTGGGCAGGGGAGATGAATCGTAACAAAAGGCTCATGGGTAAAGATAGGGACGAGGAGAGATCACTCAACAATTATTATCATGGGCAAAACAGACTTGGAGTATTTGATTTAATTTATAACCAATCATATAAGAGTGAAATAATGTAAAATAGAACCCAAATCCACGGTAGAGTCCTGTCTCCACAAGGCTGCAGGTATTGCCAGGAGCCTGCTCCAGCATGAGCTTCTCACAGGGTCACAAGCTCCTTTGGGCATCCACCTGCTCTGGTGTTGGGTCGTCCACAGACTGCAGGTAGATCCCTGCTCCCCGATAGACCTGGAGTGCCTTCTCCTGCTCCTTATTCACTAAGCTTGGTGTCTTCAGAGCTGTTTCTTGCACATGCTCACTCCAGCTGCAACTGCACAGGGATTTCTCTCATTCTTCTTGAATCCATTATCACAGAGGGGTTCCCACCATTGCTGATGGGCTCAGCTTTGGCCAGCATTGGGTCTATCTTGGAGTCAGCTGACATTGCCTTTGACAGATGTAAGGGAAGTTTCTGGCAGCTTCTCAGAGAAAACATTTACTTGCCCCTATGTCTACCAAAACCCTGCCATGCAAACTTAGTCCAATTATTCATGTCTGGCCCAACAGCAACCAGTTCAATGGAAAGAATGCGCTAATTAATTTGAAACATTTGGGAAGATGGAGCTTAATTTGTAGCATGTGAGTATATGAGTGAGTAACAGGGAGTAGATGGGATCCTTTTGTTTGGTTTTCTTTTTACTATGTGTGGTAGAAAAGGAATGTCTCTTAATATCTGGAGATTATTTTTTAGAAACAGGTCTAAAAGAGGCCTTTTTTGTTACATATAGAGCTTTTATGCATTAATTTAGGTCGTTTACACTCTGATTGTGAAGGCTATTCATTTCACCTAATAATTGCATCAAAAAGAAGTTAAATAATTTTTAAAAAACCTCAAAACCCAGAAGTTCACTGTGATTCATAGCAAGTTATAATTATGATGAGAATAGACATTAATTTTCATATATTGCAATGGAATCTAGGAAGTTAGCTGTAAATCATCTTAATGATTGCAGAAATGCCCTGTGTACCTCACTGTAGGTACACATTGATGTCTGTTCTAGGCATCAATTCTTTTTTCCCTCTGATAAAAACAGTAAGACTCAATTCCCAGTTACATAAATGCAAAACATGAAACACAACTAAAAAGCCACCTAGATGTCCATTTCCAAAGAAGAGCCGTGGTACTTGATGATTAATTGATTAATAGTAGTACATTTTTTCTGAGAAAGATAAAATATTTAAACAATACAAAAGCCAGGAAACAGTATTAAAAAGCAACAAACAAACAAACAAAAACTGGTAAAGGAAGATAGGTAAATTATTTTGTCCTTTGTTATCACAGAATTATAGAATGTTTTGGGGTGGAAGGGACCTTAACAATTGTATAGCTCCTACCCTGCCGTGGTCAGAGACACCTTCCACTAGACTGCGTTGCTCAAAGCCTCATCCAACCTAGCCTCGAGCAGTCCTGGGAAGGGACATCCACAGCTTCTCTGAGGAACCTGTTCCAGTGTCTCACCACCATCACAATAAAGAATTTCTTCCTAACAGCTTATCTAAACTCCTTTCCCTTTGAATCCATTCCCCTGTGTCCTGTCACTTATGCCCTTGTAAAATGTCCCTTCACAACATTCTTGTCAGCAAGATTGAGTTCCTAGAAAGGCTACTGTAATGTCATCCTAGAATATTCTTCAGGATGAACAGCCTCATAAAACCTGAATACCTTGTATACACAATCCTCCACAGAAATCTAAAAGCATCCCAGTACAGACAGCTTGAGAGCTTAAGAACTCTAAGAAAATTAGGACTTCTAAGTTATTTATATTGATTTTAGGAGTCAGAAAAATAAGAGTCAGCTTTGGAAACAACATGGAAATATAAGTGTTTTTTCAATCTTTACATATGTATTGGTAGGATTTATAGGGGAAAACTTTAAATTTTCATTACCATATCACTTTTTTCAGTTTAGGGATTGAAATTTTCATAGTTCAGTATAATGAGTGCAATTCATAACTACTAATGGTGGCCGTTTGGAGAATATCAAGGTTTTACTGGAGCCTGAAAAGTTATTAAAAGAGATTACCTTGATCTGTTAATCTGTCATCATTATTATCACTCTACAATCAAATATTTTATATTGCTAAGGTTTTGGAAGATAATCATGGAAAGGATGGATGTTTTTCAATTATGAAACAATTAATTTATACTATAGCTATGTAAACATTATGTTTAATACTTTGTCAGATTTTATTTTCCTGATGAATTTCCTGAAGATAAGTTCTCACCTCATAGCTTCTAATTTTTCAGATAATTTCTGCTAGAGGGTTATGATACACAAATCATTGGGCAAAATAATTCAAATAAATGATGATAACAAATAACTTACATTTTTATAACATCTTCCATCTTGATTCTATATCCAGTATCTCGTGCCTAATTTTGTGATACTTCAAGCAGAATGCACCCCTCGTGTACCTTTTCTTAATGCTAATTGCTATTTTGATGTGAAAGTAGGCAAGTAGACAGGCAGCTCTTTCCAGATTAAGAAAACATATTGTTGTTTCTTATAGAGGTCTTTTGTAACAGATTTCACCAGAGAGATGATTACAACAAAACCATTTATATAAAATTCTGGTTGCTTTTTATAAGACAGAGTGACAGCTCTGCTGTAAGAAACATTCTGAGTATATAATGGCAACAAACGCACAAATTGGTCTTTGAAATATGACCTTTTCATTTTCCTTTGAGGTGCTGTTATATAAAATTTTATCAGAGATTGTTACTAAATAAACAATTAGCATATATTTATTATGTTATTTCTTATATTGGTGAATAATATTTATCATGTGATAAAATAGGAAAGTCTTCATGGTAGTATTATTTGCCCACTGACAAGAGAATTAAAAAGTTACACAGATATACTAGTTTTCCCAAAACCCCTCATCAATATTTTTACAACCTGGTGTTTAAAGATTTCATTATAAATAACCTGCTCCTTAGATGACACCACAGAACTGCAAACAGCAACTACAACAAACAACAGTAACACAGACCTTCATTTCCAGACTGACCATAAAACAGAAATTCTGGCAGCGGATCCTGAGTTAAACATCACATATTTTACAGCTCTATATTTAATATCTCTCTCCTCTAGACAGTTTTATCCTCTGTATACTTTAGTATTTGGATTGATCAGTCACAAATTAATGTACTATAAACACTGAAGATTTTGCATAAAAATACTTAATCTATACTGGGAGTGATGCAATGCAGAATGTTACAGTTTAATGTAAATAGAATTCAAATCGCATATAAAATATTTTTCTTCTTTGAACAGCAATGATATCTAAATTATTAGCAGAAGAAGAAAAAGTAGTCATTTAGAGATTAATCTCCCAAAAGTAATAATGCCCTAATTCTACCTCTTCCAAAGACAGTGGCAAATTTTCATTATATGTAGCACAAAGAGAATTTGGCCAGTGTTTGAGAATTCAACATTTAGGCTAAGCCTTATTCAAGTACTTAATTAAAATTTCTGCTTGTTTTCTACTTGTTTATTATTCCTATGGTGAGTTTAATTTCTGCTATATGAACAGTGCATTTGTCTGGAGACATTTATTAATTTTCAGTTGAGAAACATTCACCTGTTTTACACAGTTTGTGTAAAGTTGTGTTAAGCAGTACCCTACTTCTTTGCACACAGCTCCTACGATGAAGTTTGCAGTGTGAAACTATATAGAGCAGTTAGTTTCTGTTGTCATTAAAAACTGACAGTAATATTTTTATTCAGATGCTGCAAACTGCTCTCCCTGTTCTTGTTTGGGCAGGTATTATTATGGCACTGCATGATGCTCTGTGTGTGGCTGGGGATTTTCAGAGGTTATGCAACTTTCACATTCCATACATGCCCAACATTCCATCCCAAATTCATACTGAAAGCATTTTGTTTTGCAACCCCTTCCCCCACCCAACCCCCCCTCCCTGTATCAAACCCAGAAGGAATAATTATGATACTAATGGTAGGCAAGAAAAAGAGCAACAATAAATATATCTGTCAAATACAAGAAACATATTTTCTAGCTTTTTCTATCTGTTATGTATTGAATCATTAAATATGCTTGCTTTTACTCTTTAGCATTGGACAGAAAAATTAATATTTTTTCCTTTTTATACTGTATACAATTCTTACATGCTCCACTTTCCAATAACTGGTTTAACTGTTGGATCTTCATCATAACTTCAGAAAAGCACACAGATCCCAAAAGCAGTTGGAAAAGTGAAGGAGAAATAAATTGACACACAGACATATTTTCTCAAACACAGAACTCTGAACCATTCAGATGGTTATGAATATAACCAGTGTATCTATTTAGCCATCATTGCTTTGATGAAATATGGTATTGTTTCAACTGTATATGCTACACAGGTGAATAGTTTTAGAGTGTAGTACACAAGACTCAAATAGTCCTTTCTTTTCAGAATTTTTGCATTTAAAAAATTTGCCTTCTGAAAATGTACTTATTTACCTGCCTATTTTCGTCATTCATCACCTCAATACAGGCACAGTTTGGTAATTTTCTTTGTGTTTTCTTTTTTCCTTCAGGACACCTTGACTAAGTGTTTCCATGTAGATATGTAACCCTTCCTCCCTCCTATGATGTCATTAAACATACTGCAAATACATGAAAGCTGAAAAGACACATGTATATTATCCCTTACAAACATTAATAAAAAGTATGATTTTTCTTATAGAAGGATTATTGCCTATATTTTAAGGATCATCTTTAGCTATGTAATTTTTTTCCTTATACCTAATGGTCATGGCAAGATGTAGTTTTTCTATTTTATGTCTTCTTTACATCACACTGTAACATCAAGTTCTCCATTTTTACAAGACAACTATCCTTCAGGAAAACATCACTTGCTAAATATTTGTAAAAATGCATTTATTCCTGAGGTTTGAGTTTTATTCAAAATGTCGTCTTTGTCTACCATGATTTCAAGACATGTTGGATTTCATGCACATAGTATATCTACAATTGCTTCTGTTTCTTTTCTGCATTTAAGTCATGTTTTTAACAGGAGCTGTTCTAAGTAATTTTCTCAGTGAAAAAAATTTGGTATCTCATTTACCTAATAGAAAAAAAGTGGTTTTTGTGAGTTTCTAATGTGGGGAATTGGGAATAATGCACAACTTAAATTTAAATCCTATGTCCCTTACTCATTCTGTTCAAGTTTCTAGTTAAAAAAAAATGCAGCAGGGGTCAAAATGTTAACCCAGTAATGTTTTCAAAGCCATGTGGTTTATTCAAATTCATATATTTTTCTGACAAAATCCACAGAAGATTGCTATTCTTTACAAAAGCATACAGCTATTATACCTGTTTTCTAGGTACATTGGAGCAGGTTAAACACTTCTCCAGCATTTTCAGGAAATGAACAGCTTCATATGTACAGCCCAAGTAGAGGCAAAGACAACTAAGAGGCCATTATGTGGATTAATTCAAAAAGTCATTTAAGCCCTTGGAAGATATCCCAGTGTCCTAGAATTAGGCAATGACAAAGTTGAGCTTTATGTCTCTTGTGTGCAATCACTTACTTCTCCACCTTTCAGCTGGCACTGCATACCCTTTGGCTATTACTGAGAATGTAGCTGAGTTTTAACTCATTAATGTGATAACAACTCACCAGCTGACATCACAGGTCTTGCTCGATGATAGCAGAACCTACTTTGGCTTTTCAGTAACTCAACTATTTTACACTACTTGCAATATGTTTTCATGTATTTTATATCTCCACTTCACTATGCTGTTTGCCCTATTTATTCTCATTAGTTCCATAGTTCAGGATAGTATTTGCTGTTATTATAGATATTTGAACTAAACCTCCTCTATAATAGCTTACTAAGATATTTTTGTATGGAAACGTGAAAGTTCCTTGACAAAAGGACATTCTTTTGTTATGCAGCACTATACACAGAGTGTTTTTCAGATCTTACATCCAGGTTTGTCTAGAGTTCCTTAGTGGCTTAATGGCATACCTCCTACATGTGAACAGAAAGGAAAGATTCCAGATTAATATAGAGGTATTTGATGTGTGTATCTAAAATAGAGCAGACTACAGCACTGGATTGGAGGACAGTAGTACTGAGTGATCGGATAGTTAGATCATTGTAGGTTCTTTCAGCCTGGAATTTCTATTCTATTCTATTCTGTTCTATTCTATTCTATTCTATTCTATTCTATTCTATTCTATTCTATTCTATTCTATGCTATGCTATGCTATGCTATGCTATGCTATGCTATGCTATGTTATTCTAAGTAAATATAGATAAACCCAAGGTGGAAAATTGTGCAGTGCTCAGGCCACATGCAGAAGATTGTAACTAGCAAGAGGAGTCTCTCCAGAACTCATAAGTTTTAGTAGCAGTTGCCTTTTCAGAACCTGACATGTTAAGCAAGAATGGCTTTTGGAATTTCACCAATGCATCCATAGAAAATGCCCTGTAATGTCACATTTTAGCATTAGTTTAGGAAAAATGAAAATGTTTTGGAATATTTTGTAATCCCCTTAATTACTTTTTTGCATAATTCCAGTTATATTAAAGCAGAGAGTAAGAGTGAAGAGACTGAGAAAATACTTAGGGTCTTTTAATGTGTGTTCTTATATTCTGTTTTGGTTATAGTGAATGTTTTCCCCAGTAGCATAAAGAAATAAATCACGGTGCAACTTAGCAAGGGGTAAAGTGTCACCAAAACCATTCTTAAACAAGTGAACTAGCAACCTCCATCACAGAATCACAGAATATTCTGTGTAGAAAGGGACCCAAAGGATCATTGAGTCCAACTCTTGAGTGTATGGCCTGTAAAGGGATGCCAGTGTAGTTCTTACCTCCTGCTTCTCAAGGCATTATATTGTGAGTGTAAACACCTGAGAATACTGAAGTTTTCCACAGAAACTATTTTATTTGATTTAGTTTCTGTTTTAGGCATATTTATTTTCACCAGCTCTCAATATTAATATCAAGCTACGTAAAATTCTGTACTTCGCTTACTGAACTGCTACTGGAAAACAATATGCACTGTTCTACCTACTTTTTCATATAAACAATTAATACTCTGTAAAAATTTAAAAGGTTAATTTGGAAGGTATTTCCATTTAAAATTAATTTTTAATGTTTGAAAATTCATTAAATCAAACCATCTCAAGATTATGTCAGTTATTCCTCAATAAGAAATAATATGAATATTGTAATAGGGGAAGAGATCCTGCAAATTTCATTCATGTAGCTAGACCCACAGAAACCATTGACACAATGCACATAGTGGGGATGATTAATGTGAAAAAGGCTTGCAAGATTAATCACTTCTGGTATGTTGTTGTGTTTCACTGTTAGCTTTAAAAGAAAGAGAAAAAGAAGGCCATATTTCAATATAGACTCAAAATTTCACTGAAAGTTAAATATTTGGAAATATAGTTCTGGTAAAATTGATGTTGAGTTGGTATAATAGATTATTTCTGAAATGCTAGTTTTGACACCAAATATTATTTTGCTGGCAATTATTAGGTATTTTGATTTACACCTACATCTTCTTACCATCTGGATGGTATATACAGAATATAGTTGTGAAGGTGAGCCAACGTTAGTAAGTGTAAAGGTACAGACTCTACTTTTCCCTGAGATTTGCATAGAGTTTCAGGAAAAGGGAAAGAAAGTTCCCTTTAGGAAAAAGCAATTCTATGTCCTCCTGAATCAACTCAGTTGATATAAAGAATTCTGACCTCTTCTTCTCCTTTTACGTTTTGGCATTACTGGGATTCTATAAAGAAGAGTATGTGCACCTACATGGTTAGCTCAAAGGGAATGGGAACAAAGAATAAGGAGATATGGAGACAGTACTCTCTGAACTTTTCAGTTCTTTTGTCTGGCCACAATATGGCTTCCAAAATGTATTGTCAAAATATGAAAAACAATGCAATTCCTTAACAAAAAACTGAAGAAGCATTTCTTATCCACTACCATGGAACATGTCAACTTCCCAAAGTTTTATGTTTTGGTTTCTCAAACCATGACTATGACTCTATTCGGAGTTACAAAAACAAGAGATCAAAAGAGTTCATAAATGTTAAGAATACAAGGAAAAATATAATCCCTTAAAAGAGTTATTTTAAAAAGGTTTTTTTAACTCCTGTCTAATTTGATATTGAAAGATGGCTAAAGGGAGTGCAAAAGTAGTTCAGTCAAAAAATGTGTGCGTGCTGGGAGAAGGGATGGCACACTGTTAGTTAGTTTGGAAAATGTCACTTGTAGTTTCATAGATGACTCCAAATACTTGGGGTGCTGTTATTGCTAAAACATTAATTTGTTTATCAGGAGAAAAATTATGTATTGGGAGATTTGAAGGCTTACATCTGATGAAATGATAACCAAATTACAATTACACTAGGAAAAATTCAAAATATATGAGTCTATTAGTCAGAGAGAAAGGATGCAGAACAGGAAACTCAGGAGCAAAACTGTGTGGTTTACACTGCAAATTTAAATGATTGCGCAGCATCATGCCTCAAATTGTTGAAGTGATTCTGATCTCTGTAGAATTGCATGTTATTGACTTCAGTAAATTTTCTTCAGGTTTGTAGAGTTGTCAAATGGCAAATATATCCTATAGCTTATGAGAAGAAGGTTTTATGTTTGAGGTAGAACATCTAACCAAACTGAAACTTAAGGTGTTGGTAAAAAAAATCAATAAATAATTAAATAAACATGAAGATGTAAGAAGAGGAAGAAATTCCTGTCATGATTACTGGGATCATAAGAACCTTGCAAAAGTCAGTGCATTTACTATGCACCTGGGATTTGGAAACAGTGGATGTAAGGATACCAATGAAGTTACAAATGATAATGCTACCAAGAAAGCTACTGAAATAAACTGCTAGCAAGTTACAAGTTCATGGATTTTGCAATTCAATACATCCTAAGGGAATAGTTTAAAAAGTGAACATTGAAAGTTTAACATCAGGCAGTGTGGAAATAAGCATTTCACAATTTCTAACACTTGATTTAAGCTGCCATGTGTAAAGGATTTATATTTCTTTTTAGATTGCATTATATCTGGCAGCAATAATAACAATAAAAACATTGAAACCTATAAAATGATTTCTCTTGGAAAAAGAGTTGTTATTAATGAATGATTCAGCACTTGGAAAACAGTATGTTTATCAATATCAACAGTAGACTGACGGCAGAGTGAGTGAGCAGAAAATTTCAGTGCGATAAATCAGTGACAAGCTTTCCTAAACCTGGTAAGTTTTTATGGAAAAACCTCAAACAGACACAGCAATTTTTCATAGACTCAAAGTAGCTTTACTTCTGTATCTATGAAGTAAATTTTTGAAGTCAGTATGAGTATTGTTGCTTTGATATTATAAGATAAACATATTTTTCTTCTTTATTTTAAGGTGGATTTGGTAACTATTTAGAGTATGTCTTAATTTCCACTGGTTTCTACTATTATTACTGAGAGTTGCAAGAGATCAAGGATCAACTGACAGCCAGAATAATTTCTCTCTCTTAAATATTTCACTAGAGGTAAAATTATATGTATATATAATGAATTTTTATAAACAGTATCACCAGTGGTATTTTATGTAATTCTGTAGCTGAAAGACTTACTCTATATCTATCAGATCAAAAGTATTTTGGTTGGGGTATTTGCAACTCTTTTTTTTTTTTTCTTTCACAGAATCACAGAATATTCCAATTGGCAAGGGACCTGCAAGGATCATCGGGTCCAAAACTTGGCCCTGCACAGCACCATCCCCAAGATTCACATCATGTGCCTGAGAGCATTGTCCAAACAGTTCTTGAACTCTGCCAGGCTCGGTGATGTGGCCACTTCCCTGGAGAGACTGTTGCATTTGAACATCGTGCAGCTGGTGATTCATATTTTCTGTTGTGTTGAGAAGTATTTGTAGATTCTTGGTAGTCAAATAATGCCTTGCCTTTAGTTATCTTGTTTTATTATTTAATTCATTGCTAATTTCTTAAATTTATAACCCATTTAAATGTAATGACATTGAATGTACAATTTAATGTTTTATTTATTGTAACTTGGTTAAGTTTTTTAACATATAGGTAGTAAGAGTAATAAAATAAATGTAGCACCTTGCCCTGGGAGCTGCCACTGAGCTAGTGATTTCACAGGACTTGTATTATATTTTCTGCCAGTAAGGGGATTTTTTTTTGTGGCAGTTACACAACAGTGTCCTGCTGAGATATTCTTTCAGCACTTGTTCTTCTCTGGATTTAGTTTCCAGTGGCTAGATCTGTACATTAACAGTCATTATTTATGAATGCCAAGAACCAATACAGGCATGTGTACATAAGTACCTGCAAAGAAAATGCCACTTAAAAATAAAGATGCTTTTATCTTGAGCAATTATATGTTAGGAATTTAATTTAAAAATCCAGGACATTGTTGTTCTCTTCATCAGGTATTTCCACATTGTATTTTACTAGTCTTAACAGTCTAGTTACAAGGACATGGAGAAATTTTTAAAATCATCTTTTTCATATGTCCTCATGAAGAGTGAGAGGCTACATATCTATGTGTGTTCATGCTTCACAGAAGGATCAGTTTTTAGCCTATAACAGATAACATGGCTCAGACACCAACACAGGTAACAAGTCAGGGAAAGCTTTTTCAAAACTTTCACATGCTATTTTTTCTGCAGCAAAACATTTAAAACCACAATGCTATCTTACAAGTGAACAAGAAATGTGGATACAAAAACTGTATCAAACAAAAAATTATTTTGTCTCTATTTCTTTTATTTTCAGTACAATTTTGCCATAGATTCTCTAGTAACAAAACATAGGGCCTGATTCTCTCTTTATTTACTTTTATTTCATGCTGGTTCATCTTCTTTGACTAATGATTATAATATAAATACTGCACAGCTAAATGGAAAGTCAAGTTCCATAAGTACTAAGTTTATTGGATATTATCAGAATATTTTGATGGGGCTACTTTTGCTGCATTAAGAAAATTCATTTTCCAAGTGAACACAATAATTTTATAACAGCTCTCAGGCATACTAGATATCAGTCTGGTCCTGACATGAAGGTACCATCTTCGTTTAAACCTTCCCTCTTCCCATAATGCCAAGTAAGTTGACAAAGAGCAATAGATTTAAAATCTGGCCAAGAAACTAGAGAAAATCAAAAAGGCATTTGAATGAAATCACTGAATTTAGGACTTCAGTGAGCTAACAGGCCTCAGGAGGGACTCACAAAAGATAATGCTGAATTGAAAAGTGGAAAATAACTGGGACCAAAAGAAATAAAATTCTGCTATTTGAAAAGAGCAGAACTCTCTTAGTGAGTATATTGTTTATACTTATATCTTCTGTTAGATTCATCAGAGGCTTTGTTAATTGTGTTGTCTAGTGAAATGTGAATGAATTAATAAATAATAGTATTCAGATACATTTAGTGCTTTCACCATCCCACTTTTATGTACAAAGTTATGATAGCATGCTAGACTAACATTCCAAAAAATAGCCCATCCTTGTAGAGCAACAAAGTAACACACTAAATCCTAGTAAAGGAATTATGGCAAAAAATGGTATTTTCAGCCAAATAATTCATTAGTACTTTCTGTTTCTCAAGCCTGTTTTCTAGCAAAGTTAAGATCTGGACATAAGCAGACCAGAATGGAAATCCAGCATTGCATGAAGAAATAAATTAGGATATTTCTTCACAATTTTTCATAATATAGTATAAAACATACTTCCAGTTAAAGATTTACAGATAAATCAAATCTCTTAATGTGAGAGAACTAGCAGTCAGCATAAAGCAGACAACATCATGGGTGCATAGTGACTTCTTTTGTGTTCCAGTCTAAGGAGAAATAGAAAGATTGTCCTTCTTACCTTGAACTTTGTCTTGCAATATTTTTTTTCTGGTGAAATTTGGATGAAGTAATTGAAGACCAAGAGCAATTAAAGAAATAAAATTATATTTTAAATCAAACTTTTATCTTATATTTTCTAAGCACCTTTTCTGAAAGAATTTTAGGGAATTTGCATCTATGTTTATGTAAAAAACTACTTCTTTCTCTGCTATCTCTTCTGGAACCCATGTGTAGTATGCGGGAATGTATTTTTTCATGCTGCTATCAAGAATTATTTTATATAATCTGAAAAAAATCATAAGGAACCTAATAGACTATTGCATTTAAGGAGATGAATAGAGTAGTATGCATTAATTTGGCTCTTTTAACAACAACAGAAGATCAAGTACCATTTAACTGACAGACACTTTCTAATACCTAAATACTTTAGCTCTGTTCAAGATTAAGTTATGCAGAAAACAACTTACATCAGTTAGGGCGAAGTCTCTATGTAGATGTAGCTTTGCTTTCAGATAGTCATCAGTATCTGAAAAGGCTTTCAAATAGCTCTGAGAAGTAATCTTGTGCAGCTACAAACATGTCTCTGATGAGACATATGCATTAGCTGTCTCCATTTGGGACTCACTCTGTTTAGGTTCACCCAGTCATGCCCTCAGGCACACTTCTTAATCTTGTATTAATAAGTTCCACTTACAGAAGACTGACCAAAGAGATCATTTGAACCTCCTATTGGCCAAATTTTCCATAAAATTTGAAAAGCTATGCTGAGTATTCAGAGATTACTTTTTTTTTTTTTGTCAGAGTTCTCATTCATCACAGTAATAATACTCACATGTAGTGAAGACACCCGTCAGACTTAGTCATGTCTTGATTAGCTTGCAGGAAAAGTACTAAATATCAATAGTAGGCAGAAATAATTCCTGCAGTACTGATTTACCAAATAAAAAAACATAAAACTTACTCCTGTAGGAATAAATATTATTTATTATGAGAGGAGCTATTAAGATGATGCGCTGTCCAAGAGTTTTATTGTAAAGTCTGGCTATTACACGTTTGCAGGAGCTACTACGAAATCTTTAATCTTCTATTTTCACTGACTATATGACAAGTTTTTTGATGTGGAAAATAAACATGAAGTATTCAATTGAGAAATAAGACATTATGATCTAAAGTCAAAATTAGACCTGCAAACAAATAAAAAATCCATATACAAGTCTAAATTCCCAAAGAATCTAAAAATACTACCATGAACAATGACATTGCAAACATTGGGAGCACATAGAATTTCTCAAGTCTCAAAAAAGCAAAAAAAATCAATGTCAACAAACCTATTTACCAGTACCATTCACAGTAAAAACCTGACCACTTTCCTAACTCGTGTGAAGAGTTTGAACCTATACAGATGCTAGGAACAACTTTATAATTTCTAATGTGAGAATCCAGGACTTGCTTTTCACAGCTACACACTCTAAATTCCAGGCTACACAAACATCTTATTCTGTATCAGCAGACAGGCATTTTATGTTGTAAGTTTTACCAAATGCAGTAAAAAGCATCACTGTTCTTCCTTTTGAAATTTGAGCACGGGAAAATTGGATGCCAAAATTCACCTAGATAAAGTCTATTTGACTCAATGAGATTACTTTGATTTAAATTAATTTTTTGCTTACAAAGCTGGAAGACGCTTATATCCCCTCATAACCTACATTTACATTGAACAATTACATTGACCTTCAACTGTAAGCCTCTTTGTAAACCTGAAATTCTCATGAGTGCCTGGTATGCACTGGTATGCACCAGTGTCTCATGACAATGCTTTCTGGTGTAGGAATAAAGCAAATGTCCTTCTGGGAGAGGAGGGTCTTTGAAAGCAGTACCATCTGTACCCTGCACCATGACAACCTCTGTCAAGAGGAAAAGAAAGAAAGAAAGAAAGAAAGAAAGGTTGTTGTAATAGGAGACTGCCTTCTAAGGGGAAAGGAGAGCCCGATGTGCAGATTGAACTCAACTCGCAGGAAATCCTGCTTTCTCCCAGGGGCTTGGGTAAGGGCCATTACTGTTCAACTCTCCAGCCTTGTAAGACCCCCTGATTACTAGCTGTTACTGATTGTCCAAGCAGGCAGTGACAAAATAACAAAGAGATGTCCAAGGACAATCAAAGATGCTTCTCAAAGATGCTTCAGGGCCTTGGGACATTTGGTTGAAGAATGGGGAGATCAGCTAGTGGTTTTTTTTTTTTTTAATCCTTCCAGTATCAAGGAATACTATTGATAGAAATGGGCAGATACATCAGGTCAGTGTGCAGCTCTAAGACTGGTGTAAGCAGAAAATGTCTGGGTTTTTTGACCATGGGATAATCTATTCCATGCCTGGTCTGCTGATACTTCATGAGATCTAGAGGGGAAAGAAGAGCCTCTCTAGAGGGAAAGAAGATTTCTAGCACAGGGTGATTGTTGATAGAGCTTTAAACTAACTTGGAAGAGGGGAAAAGAAAATACCAGACTTACAAATAAGGTGGTGCGTCTAATCTCGAGGAAATAATGTAATCCCTCAACCTGCATCAGGATAAGATGGCATCAAAGTACCACTCCTGAAATGTTTCCACACTAATGCACACAGCAAGAATGAGCAAGATAACCTTGAAACTTTGACCCAGTCCCAGATATCTGGTATCAAATCAAAGCCTTGTGAAGAGCAGATAAAATCACTTGGTTTTTTCCAGCCTGGAGGAGACTTAGGGGAGACCTCATTGCAGTCTACAACTTTCTCATGAGGAGAAGAGGAGGGTCAGATACTGATCTTTTCTCTGTGATGATCAGTGACAGGAGACAAGGAGCACTGGAACGGGCTGGAACAGAAGTGGTCAGGTTACCAAGCCTGTGTGAGTTCACAAAGTGTTTGGACAATGTACCTAGGCACATGGTGTTATCCTTGAAGTATCCTGAACAGGGCAAAGAGTTGAATTCAGTGATCATGGTGAGTCCCTTCCAACTCAGTTTGTTCTGTAATTCTATGAAATTAGCAAACTGTTTCTCAGAAACTTGCCGGAGAAATATTCTGTTCCAGGCACATGACAAATTGCTGCATCACCACAGTTCAAATCCCTTGGGATTAAAATAATGAAACCCGAGTGTCAAAACCAAACCTGTGTTGTACTTCAATGCAAATATCACTTATACTTTGTTTGTGGTTAAAGAGAAAAAGAAACCTGCAGTGAAGCAAACTGTGAGAGGAGCTTTTGTACTGGGCAGCCCAAGGTACTGGTGGTCCCGGGCCTCAGACATGGCCTTTGTGAGAATAGGCTGGGTCTGCTCCCTGACAAACTCCAGCCATTTCCAGTGAGTTCTATAACAGAACCACCACTGCAGACATGTCAACCTGGTGGCATTTCTGTGAATGTATTTAAGAAAGATATAAAAAACCTCCATGCAGAGGAGGAGGGTAAAGATTTCAGTGTGGAATGGTGAACACAAAGATCAGAGAAGGATGGCAGATGCCGGAGCAAATGTAGTCCACAGAGAGGAGCAGATATCTGAGCCACAGGCCATGAAGGACTCCATGGTGGAGCAGGCAGGTATTTCCTGAAGGATCTTCAGCATCTGCAAAGTCCACACAGAAACAGTTCTGTCCTGAAATATTGTATTCCATGGGAGGGACCACATGCTGAACCAGGGGAAAAGTATGAGAAAGGAACAACAGAGAGGAACAGTTGCATACTGAACACTGCCTTCAGTACTCTATTCCCCCATGCTGCCAGAGGCAGAGAGAGTAGTCAGAAGTATCATGTTGAGAGGGAAACCAGCTGAGATCAGGAAACAGATAAACAGATGTGTGGGAGAGGTAAGATTTTTATTTTTATTTTTTTTAATGTTTTGCTCCTCAGTACCTGAATATGCTTTGGCAATAAATATAATTATGTTTTCCCTTCTCAACTCTGTTTTACCCATGACATTAATGGGTAATTAATCTCACTTTGTCTAAACCCATGAGCTCTCTCATCCTATTTTTACCCTCCATTCTGAAGAAGAGCACGAGTGGGAGAATTGCTGAGTGGGTAACTGGCTGCTGGACAAGACTAACTCCATTGTAGCTTCCTAAGTGGCAAACTATTACTCAAATTAGATCTAAGAGCTCTGTGTGTGCAGTAGAGGAATGTTACTGGTATTATATGCCAGGGCTATCTCTTTGGTGAAAATGTACCAAAATAATAAGTAATACCTAGGATATCTCAGGATAAAGAGGGAAACAGCCTAATCTTTACAGGAGGATTCAAAACAAAACAAAGATAAAGAATAATTTCTGAAAAGTATAATAAAATCCTTTAAATATGGACTATTATATAACAAACTGAATTCAATCCCATTAACTCCTACAAATATACTGTCTAGATCAACCTCACAATCATTTAAATTATCTTGAGAAGCTTTGTACGTGTTTGTTGTTTCATTTGATTTATTTGAAGAAACAGATTTTGTTGTAAGCCAAAGCTGGTAGCTGGCATAAGCACTGATAGCACTGAGCACATACTTTAGTGTACGGAATTCTCTGAGGAAACACCAAGCACAGGAAATTGTCGTTTATTGCTTTACTTTTTTATTCAGCAAAAGCAGGTCATTATGAGCACCAGAAATTCTGCCCTTCTCTGCCCTGCTTCTAAGCACAGTTATACCATTTCCACAATTTCTATGTTCTAAAAGGACTGTATGTTTATTATTGACTATTTTTTCTAGCCTTATATAAAAATATATCTGAGATCAGAACAATAATAACTTCAGCAGGTATGCATGGCTTGTTTATAATTTTTTATACATTTTTTTTTAATATCTCTTCAGGGGCTATGGCCAGTAATGTTTTCTGCAGCACAGAGTACATTATAAACAACAGCTGTCCACAGTTACAATTAAACTACTGAAATGAGAATTAAGAGAATCTTCAAGAAAGAATTTCAGCTTGCCTCATATTTTATGATGCATTCTAGTGGAACCATACATATATGTGCATAAACAGAATGTGTAGGTTTCATGGGAATAGAAGTGGCTTAGCACATGAGATTTGAAGGGGCAAGAGACAAAGAATGTAAGCATTGAATTTTGTAACAAGGTCTATATAATTTTAGGGCTTAGTATATATATATTTTTATAACTGAAATGCTATTTGCTATTGTTAATTATTAACTCATAGAACACATTAATTCTATGTAGGGTGTTTTTCTGAAACATTTCTGCCTTTCTGAAAATGCTTTGTTTATGCTTTTTCAACATATATAAAATTCAGCAGCTTTGCCAATACAAAGTGCTTGAATGTTGTCCAGCTTTCAGATGTTACTGGGCAGCTAAGAAATGTTAACAGCCTTTGTTCACTCTGTAAGTTGTGCTAACTTGCACATAAATTCTACTTGTGGGGGATATTTAAATATATTTTAAATGATTTGCAATACCTGTAACAGACGATTTTATTATTTTCATCTATACTACAGATTCCTCTTTCCAGAATGTATTTCAAAAAGGTATCTATAGGAATGGTATGTATGGACTTCCACCACAGTACTTTCAAAGACGTAACTATTTGTTAAATTGTTTCTATTTCCCCCCCCCCCCCCAAATAAGAAGGTTGTATAGAGAATATAGTAAATGGCACTATTAAACACTATTAAGGACTTATCCAAGGCTTTGCAAAACTGTGAGAAAGCCAAGAAATAAGCATAAAACTTTAAAGTTGGAGAGCAGGGCCAAAATTGCTGACCACATTTCTTAAACTTGATGCAACAGCCTTTCTTAACTATCTGAGTGCAATATGTCTATATAGATATTGTAACTTACCTCAATTAAAGTTGGAAAATATAGGCCCTCATTCATCTAAAGAACTAAATCAATTATGGAGCAATTTTAATATTAACAATCTGCTTCTACAGGAAAGAACTAAGAGAAAATCTTTTAGAAACATAAAATCTTGGTCAAACATACTATAGTCCATCCAATAGAGCTATAACAGACAAATTAAAATAAATGGATAAGAAAATACTAACTAAAAGTTCATTTCATAGCAGTTCCACCACTATTTTTCAATAATGAATACTGAAAGCAATACTAATTGACAACATAAACTAGTGAGTCAAACACCGGCAGTATTTTTTTATTCTAGAAATATTTGGCATCATCAATTCTTGTCTTCAATCAACCTCCAGTAATTTCTCTAAAGGCTTTTGTAGTTCTCTGAGTAGAAATATATTCTGTTTTCCAGGTTTTCATTGTGATGGGAAGGCAGTCACTTTTGAAATTATAGCCTCCTGTAGTCCTGGGTTCGATCTAAATCTGTCTGCTAAAAATCTGTGTGTAAACACATTTTTTCTTTTTGAAACAATTCTTTTAGAATGATTATCTTGGAAGAAAAACGTCATTATTGCTTTGGTTTACATTTGTCCATATACTTAAATCGTCATTCTTTTGTGACAGTATGATTCACAGGTGAGTCTTGGAGCAGATGAGAAAATTATGAATTCTCAATCCAATGTGATATTTATGGGGTTCTTTATTTTTATTATGTGCTGACAGACATTGATCAGTATAAGAAATGAATGTACTGGAAAGATGAAGTAATCTTTGTTAGAGTATGCTATGACTTCTCAACTGAAAAACTGGAGTAACAGCAGATTCCCACCTTTTTCAAGTATGGGTGAATAATGCATTTGTAAAGATATGATTCTGAGAGAAATCATATCAATATATATATTAATCAATTATGTAGAATTTTTATTTTGTTGCAATATACTTCTACTATGAATTGTTGTAGAGAATAGAAAAATCAGAATTAATCTGAATTGGCAGTTAATTAGCAATGGGGGCTCTGCCAGGACATGTGGACAGCAAGGAGATGATTACAGATAGCTAACGTGGTTTCAAAAAGGGCAAATCCTGCCTGGCTAATCTAGTGGCCTTCTACATGGAGTGACTGCTGTGGTAGATAAGTGAATAGCAGCTGATATCATCTACCTTGACTTCTGCAATGTTTGATACAGCATTCCTGTCTTTATAGTGGAGAGATGTGGGTTTGATGGGTGGGTCCTTTGATGGATAAGAAGTTGTCTAAATGACTGCATCCAAGAAGTTTTGGTTAAGATCTCAATTCCCAAATGGAGCTCAGTAACAAATGCTGTCCCTTTGGGGTCTGTATTGCGACCGCTGATGGTCAGTATCTTTATTAATGACATAATGAGACTGAGTGCAGCCTCAGCAAGTTTTTGGATGACACCAAGCTGAGTGATGCAGTTAATATGCTAGAGGGAATCTATGTCATCCAGAGGGATCTTGACAGACCGGAGACACTGTGAACCTCATGAAATACAACAAAGTTAAGCTCCTCCAAATTGGGTCATGGCAATCCCCAGCAGCAGTGTAGAATGAGGGATGAACGAACTGAGAGAAGCCCTGTGGAGGAGGACCATGAGAATAGTGGCAGGGGAAAAATTAGACATGAGCTGGTAACGTGGACATACAGCCCAGAAAGCCAAATACATCCTGTGATGTACCTAAAGAAGTGTGACAAGCAGGTTACAGGAGCTGATTCTTCTCCTCTACTCTGCCTTCGTGAGGTCCCACCTGGAGTAATGCATCATTTTATGGAGCCCCCAGCACAACATGGACATGGACCTGCTGGAGGGAGTCCAGATGAGGGCCATGAAGTAATCAAGGGATCTCTTCTATGAGGACAGTCTGAATGAGCTGGGGTTGTTCAGCCTGGACAGGTCTCCAGAGAAACCTTACAGCAGCCTTCCAGTACCATAAGAGGGCATACAAGAAAGTTGATAGGAGAAGGAGGAAAGGATTTAAATTGAAAGATGACAGATTTAGACTAGATATAAGGAAGAAATTATTTACGTAGGGTGTGGGGAGACACTGGAACTTGTTCACAGAGGAATTGTAGATGCCCCATCCCTGGAAGTGTTGAAGTTCGGGCTGGATGAGGCTTTGAACAAGCTGTGTAGTGGAAGATATCCCTGTCAATGACAAGGACATTGAAACTAAATGATCCATAAAAGTCCCTTCCAACACAAATCATTCTATGAATTCACCAGTATTATGGTTGAAGTTGTAGCTTTATGGAGGGAGTCACTGGAGGTATATGTTAAAAAAAACAGAAATAGCCAATGTCCTAACTACTTCCTATTACTTCTATTACAGCTTTAACCACTGTTCCAACTAATTCCTAACTGAACAGGTGAATTAAAGTCAGTTTGACTTTAAAAATAAATCTGCATGGATTTAAATAAAATCTGCATAGTACTAAAAGGAAGTTTACTGTAACATCTGCACTGTTGAACTTGTTTCCTTCCCACCCACTAACCCAACAGTTTTAAATAGAAAAAACAAAAACTTTCATTTTGTAGAGAAGAACCAGCAGTTGAATCCAGCAGATATTCCTTTCCTTTTATTCTGCTATTCATGAATAAAGGCAGAAACCATTTAATATGTCAAAAAATAATGGAAACTTTCCCTAGAGATATTTTCCATCTTGGCCTTTGCCATCATGCATTCTCAGGCTCAAATTACTTTTCACATTGTACATTGTTGATGTTAAGGTGGAAACATAAGCAATTAAAAAGATAATATCTACACTGTTTCCATGGAGGCCATTAGTGTTCTTCACTATTGTGGTTTTTGTGGTTTTGTTTCTTTTTATACTAATGAAGCCCATTGCCTTTTTTTTCATTTTATTGTAAAAAGTATAACACTAATGGATTAGACTGACTTCTTCCCATGTCAAGTCTAATGGTTTGTAACTGTTTGTTTATACTGTTGGCTGCCTTAAAATAAATTAATGAATAAATAAAAGATTAAAGAAAAAAAGTAATAAGGAAACACCAATTTTATCACTTACATCATTAATGGGTAAATTTGTTGGCACAGAAGTGGCAGTATTGTTGACAATGACTTTGACAAAAGACAGGTCTCTTTATCCTAGTGTTTGATAAGATAGTATTTAATTTGCAGCTCTGAGTTGAAAGGCAATGGAGGAGCACACAAAAAATGTAGACATCCATGTTCCATTACTATGGAACAGCACTTGGAAGGAAAGTAAAAGCCACAAGCTTTTAAAAAGCCTATGCTTTACAAAAAAATAAGTTTTATAGTATCTTTTTCAAAAAATAAATTCTTTTTACAGCTAAGCTTTCATTTCTCAAATATAATTTACTTAAATTAGTATCAAGGGCCATTTTCTTTATCACTGTTACAGAACAGCACAAGATTTTCTGTTTCCATTTATTTTTTTCATGGTAAAATAAGATTTATCAGATTTATCATTGGTATAACCTACTGTATCACATTAGAAAGAGATCCAAATGGTGGATTCCTCAATACTATAGTGTTTTTTAAAACTATTTCTTTTCTTGTGCTCAGCCGATTTTAATCATACTCCTTGAGACTCAAAGTATGGATTAGTAGAAGATATGATGAGTCATCTGAAAATGTAACCAAATAAGAATTGCATTATTGGCTCTGTTCCAGCAATTCAATATCTTAAACAGCATTTATTCCCTCCCTCTGGGGTTATTTTATATATTACAATGCTTCCTTTGAACGTTCACTGACAAGATTTGACCAGTCTAGCTGAAAGAACAAAGCTATATATAAATTGTGCATGCACAAAGGGGTTCTGTCCTTTTTCATAAGTGTACACTCAACAAAATATAAAATAAAAATGCATAAGAAGATGCTGCCTTGGCAGCTAAAGCTCTAAGACACAGGTTTTATTCACATGCACACATACATAGCCTTCTCTGTAATTATTTGGACTGTGGAAGCTGAGATCCAAGGAAAAGATAGTTTGTTGACATCAGGGCTCATGGAGAAATAGAGAACAGTTGTGGTTTCAGGACTTGTGGCAATCACATAATTTCTGGTATTTAGAAAACTCATATTTTTTCATTCTTGTTAGCTGTAGGACAAAGAGGACTTGGATAAGAAATTTTGGTTTGCTCACATCTACTACTTTACTAGATTTTGTTCATTTCCTAATTCATGAACATAAAGAAAAACAAATCAAGTATGAATTCTGGAATTCATAATGTCCTTTTAGCTTATTACACTTGAAAGGGGATTATTAAATCACAGTTCTGGATGGAGAACTCTGTCCTTAATGCTACCACTCTCCTGACAAGTAAGAAAATTGTATACATAATGCAGACTTGATGAAGTTTATGTATTTTCTTATGTAACATCTAGATAAGAAAAAATAAGCTAGGATAAGAGGTCATGTTTTGTCCAGTGCTACTTGCTACATTTTAAAGGCTTGATTTCATTGAAAACAACTTTCTGTAGCAAATCTAATACCACAGTTAGAATCCAAGAGGTAAATTTTAATGTTTTTATGTATGCAGAATAAGCCAAAAACTAATCCCTGTCTTCAGAAGAGTGATTTACAGCTGATACAGTTACAATTCATGTTTCTTTGAAAGCAAGGACACCCAGATTAATACTAAATTAAGAAGCAAAATATTATCTAAGGAATAGAAACTCCACCTCCTCCATTCTTTTCTACATAAAAATGCACCAAAAATAATTCATCTTCTGTCTTAATTTACACAATGTACCCTGTGAAAGGACTGAATACAGACCCAAGAATACAAGTGGAACAAATCCTTATTTAAACGACTTGAAATTAGAATTAATGCAAGTGTAGAGTATACACTGAATTTTTAATTTTCTGAAATATCAGATATATCTCCTTGGAGACAGGGATAAGTACTTTGTAAAATTGAACTGAAAGACAAAAATCAGAAGTTAATGGCCATACAAAGCCTTTAGTTTCTATTATATCAATAGTTTTGATCAAATCATTGGAAAAAACCTTAAAATCTGTTTTGATTCAACCACAAGGTATGAGTAGTTACAGTACTTCATTCCAGGTCACATAGGAAGTAAAAATAAATATTGTAATGGTAAATATGGTAACAATGGGAAAATTTACCAAAAAAGAGAACCAATCAAAATGAAAGCAGTAAAATGTTACTGCTCCAAGACAGATTTCAGACAAGTGAAAGAGGAAGAAGAAAATTACAAGAACATCTTTTGAATGAAGGTAGGTTTAATACTGACTGTGAATAAATCAGCAATAGCTGAGGATAACATTCAAAGTTGGGAACACTTATTGGCTCATATCAGGGACTGTAACTGTATCCTAAAGGAAAATCATGAAGGATATATATCCTCAAATCCCAAAATCTGGCAGTTTTTTCCGCAGAATGGAAGCCAATACCCTTTGACTAATATGCAGGTTTAAATAATTCAGGTGAAATGTAAGCAGCATTAGACCTGGATCCAAAATTATCTCACTAAGTAACAAGACACTTAGATCTTGCATTCTCAAGGTAAATTAATTTAATTTAATTTTGCATCATATATGAGTTTTTTTACAAGAGACATAGAGAAATAAGAATTACCAAGATCTTTCAATTACAATTGCTATTAGAATTCACAGCAATTCTCAGAGCACAAGTGGTATAAAATCTAATGTAAACTACCTACTAAGTTTTTGTCTCCAGTACTAGATCCATGAGCTTCAGTTTCTAGAGGCTAGGAAGCTATTTAGGAAGCATCATATAAGATTGCCTCTGTTTTATTGACTTCCTCAAGTATCAACTAGCAAATTCCAGTCTACTGTCAGAGTCAGGCTACATGATTAGTTTTGATTCCTATTTTTTGATATTCCCTATTACAATTTATAGCTTAATAAAAGGAGATAATGCTCTTATTTTGGTAATATAGAATTTATGTACTTATATCAAGCCATAAAATGGAATTTGTTTGTTTTCATGTGCTACTGGACCACTGGTTCCTTCTCTAACACAAACTTAAAGTTTCTTTTCTAAGAATAACACATTTTGACATGAGAAATTCATTCTGGCTCTGTGTTTTCTTTGGTGAGAAAAGCACAGTGGACATAAAAACACATGGAGAGAAAACAATTAGTACAATTAGTAAAACCTGCATTTCTCAGGCATTTCTCAGGCATGCTAAGTAAGCATGCTGTAAGAAATTGCATGAGGTAAGGAATGAGACCCACAAAGAAGTCATGAGGAGAAATGTCTGAGTTCTGACTAGCTGTAAGAGATTTGTTATTGCTAGGTGCAGAGATATAAGGAAGGGCCCTCTGAACTGCAACCAAAATGGAGTTAAAAACTGACTCATTTTAAGAGCTAGCTGGATAACAGATTCTATTATCTTAATTATCGAATCAACTGTATTAATTGAACTGAATTGTTCAATTAACAATGAACACATTATTTTTCCTTAGAAACAGAAATCTAACTTCTGCAAAACAGCATAATACAAGATTTAATTATTTAAGCACATAAAGAATGAGGATATTGAGAGAACAGAAGTACAAGGCCAAGACCCAATATAAGTGGAGCTAAAAATTGCTTCAATAAACAGATCAAGAATACCATTCACACAAGAAATTTATTCTTTAAATCTTTTTTTTTTTTTTTTGTGATGAATCATACTTCAGACAGAACAAGGGGAGAAGTGATCTGTAAGCAGACAAAACTTTTTTCAGAAGCTTTAGGAAAACCAGTTCTGTACTGCATCTAGGCTTTTAAGAAGCAAACTAAAGAAGCACAAGGGTCTGTGAAGACAGCATTCACTAGAAATAAAAGGAATAGGCTGGAAATTAAACCAAATGAAATAAGAAACCTCTTGGCCCTACATGAGTCTTATACAGAGATTGAAAAAGCCCCAGAGGAAGTAATTTTTAAGATGGATCTTAATCAGACTAAATAAATAAATAAATAAATAAATAAATAAATAAATAAATTAATAAAATCGAGTCTAGTATAATTATTATAGAGTTAAGTTTATTAGCCCAGGAGACCCTATGGTTTATATTTTCCATATATACTCTCTGAATATGGCTGTTATAGCTAAAAGAATGGGTACAAACATGGGAAATATCTCCTTCAGGATGGTAAAACCCAGTGGGAATCCTACTGTGTTGAACCATGGCCACCCAATGGCACTTTCATTGTCCCCTCAGTAGTAGAGGCTTACCTTCAGAGGGGCCAGGAATTTTGCCATCTGCTAGTCACAGAGATTTTAGTCTAGTCCTTCGTTAATGTTCATATCAAAATTATTTTTTTTCATCTGAGTTTTATTTTTTAGATGTGAGGGAACTTCTCTTTTAATGACTCATGCTTCTCTCATCCATCATACTGCTTTTTATTCAGTGAGTTGGAAAAGATAGAAATGTCTTTTCATACTAATTATGGTTTTGAATAGATCCAAGCTCTTATACTTAAAAAGAAAATATCTAGAATCAAGTTCTCAAACCAGAATAGCCTAATGTGATTCCACATGTTCAATCTGTAGAGATAGCCGTCAATTGAAACTCAGATCTGAGTATATGAGACACCATGGGCAGGGAAAGAACTAAGATGTTCAGTGCTAAACTAAAGAACTTCACCAATTCTCTGAAGCCATCCTCTCCTGCTGCTGTTTCCAGCACTGTTATCTTCCAATGTTTTCTGCAACTTCTGAAAGTCAGACTACACTTAGAGCCTCATTTCATATCCTTTAAAAGCACTAAATCTTAGCTTTTTACAGCATCCTCCTATTCTTTCCTACAAATTCTGGAAAACATCCTTTTCTTTCTTTCTGAGATGTTCCAAGCAATTTATCAACTCTGCTTGATGCCCTGTATTCCAGTATTTGTACATCATATTGCAGCCCTTCAGTAGCTTCAATGTTTCGTGGTTTTTTGGTTTTTTTTTCAGGTAGGTGTAGGTGTTCAATTTAAATTCTACTTGCCTAAGGGTTTTCCCTATTGTAACTTCTATAAGCTGTCACACCTGTACAAGTGAGATTTTCTTATTTAACCTTGACCCATATCCCAGTGAATATAATATGGCTGATTTTTATAATATCAATTTTATAATAATATGGCCTGGAATTATTTATAAATTCTTAAACTCTGTAAGTTCTGATGCAGAATTATTGGATGTGACAGGACATCTAAAAGTCTTTCCCTTAATTCCTATGTCCTAGCAGCTAAGAAATTCTGAATAAAATGCTATAAGTCTGAAACAAAAAAGAGGAATTTGTCATTGACATACACAATGTAGGAAGGTAGTAGAGATTGCCTTTAAGAAAATAATGCATGTAAGCTTTTGAAATTATAGTAACTTTTCACAGCAAATCTATCATTCCTGCCTTTGTTTTTCCTTTTTCAGACAGACTTGCATTGTTTGTAGCTTTTTCCTCATGATTTTCACATCTGAAGATCTTTCATCTGAAAAGTTGTCAGATATTTTTAAACTATTTTCCCACCTTCTCATTTTATTTTGAACATTTCTTGATCTCTCATCAAATTAGCACCACTGATTCACAAAAAAGATTCTTTGTATAATATTCTTCTCTTGGTGACAAACAAAAGCTTGTCCATGTTCATATATATCAGAAACAAAAAATAAGTGATTCTTAACCTAGCTTGACTGATTTTTGTGACTCTACTAATTATGAACCTCAAATATAAAATATTTGCTGCAAGCAAATCACGCTTATATGACCCTGAAATAGTAGCACTATCCTGAGCTTTCTGCTAATATAGAATTTGGATGGCTTTATATTGTATTTGATGTATTTATTCAGATTGTTAGTCTCTCACCTTTGTGAAATGCTTTAAAATGGTATGAAGATTATGATCTAGAAACATAGTAAAATAAATTACTCTGAGTGTCCTGATATTCATTTCCAAGTGTGAAAACCTGCTGGTAAAATGTCTGAGAGACATTGTTGTTGAAGTGACTAGTAAGTGAAGTGTGACAATAAACATTTTTTCCTTTAGAAGAGCCCTTTAGAAAGCCTCATTCCTAAGATATTTTGGGATGTTATTGATTTTAGAGAAATTGATGTTTCTTTATGTTCTCTGCCAAAAAAAAAAACCACAAAAAAACTAATGTAATACTTGAGTAGCTACAGGTTTTGCCTATAAAGATCTAAATAAATAAAAGTATATGCTCATCTAAACTGTTGGAGCTTTATAACATTTACAAAAAAAATCTTTGAAGATATATAGCCTACCTTTAAGTTTAATACCTATGAGATTTTGCATTCTGTCTGTTGATTTTGGCAGGAGCTATGCTCTTTGTACTTATTCTCTTTTAAGCCACTTTCATAAATTGATGTTTCCCATAAAATATTCAAACTCTGTTCTGATCAGTACCATTAATGACACAGAAATCCTTACAGTGTGATTTCTAAATGTAAAACATATTTTGATTCATATTTCTCCTATTGGCTAGTTGTATGGGAATATATAAAAAGCAAAGCTACTGTCTGTGTGTTCCTTACATAATATATAATTTGGTTTTGAAACAGCTCTATGTTATTGCTTGTCCACATTTTTGAGTAAATTCGAATGTTTTGGAAGAAAATAATATAATATGAAAGTAATAATAGAATGCTGTTAATAACGTGATATTCCTTTAAGCCTTTAAAATAATTATTCTTTTGCATTAAGAAAGACAAAACCATCATAGATTAAAGCTCATAATGGTGGTCATTTCTAGTCCATATATGAGTTTAATGACTTTTAAATGCTCATGCTATGTGGAATTTGTAAAACTATCATAAAATGTAGTGAATATATGGTGTCTTCATCAGATAAGTACTTGGAAAAAAAAGAAAAAAAAGTATAATTATATTAGGTATACCAAAACATTCTTGAGATTTGATAATTTGATCACCCCAAGTAAATTGAATGTGCTTTCTAGAATTCACAACCTAAAGCAGGATGATCTAATGAAGATAACCAGGAGAAATTCCATTATAATTTCTCTGTCAAACATGCAATATTTGATGACCTAAAGCATATAATTCCAAAAAAGTGAATATTGATATAAAGATTTTGAGTGATGAATCCATTGTTTAAATGCCATTATTTTAACACATTTTATTTGCAATAATAATAAAGCTTATTGGAAACAACTTAGCCTGCAATAAGCAAGGCTTATTTATTATCAATTATCAAGTAAATTTTCAAGAGATTTCACTGAGCTTTCACTGATTACCTTTTACTGCTCCTTACTGAACTTAGAATACAATTCAGCTTAAGTCCAGTTTGAATTCCCCGTTTTGTTAAGGTTTTTTTGTCAGAGTTTCAGGCTCTGTGTAGTTATATATCATTGTTGCTAGTGTCAATGTTCTGTGTCACTGGAGCACAATCAGACTCATTTTATTCAGCATATAAATGAAACCTAACTGTGATAGCTAAAACTGTTACAAGTACATATTCATGAAAGTTCTGGAATTAATACTGAAATCAATCAGAAGTCCATACTTGAAAAGCAAGATCTCTGTGGTTTAAGGCAGTCTCCTCTCAAGGGCTGCAAATTCAATGCACTCCTTTGGTTTATGGAGTTTTTAAATGGAGAAGCATAATTTTATATCTACATATACATATACATATATATATATACACACACTTCTTTATCCCTTATTTTACTGCACCCCCATGCAGCTGAATATGTGTAATTTTATTTTACTATATATGTAGTACTTCTTCAGTATAAGGATGATACTTTCTGTTTATCCTGGTGCCCAGACACAATGAAAACAAAAATTCTTTGTGCCCTAAACCCCTGTATCTTCCAATTTCATCAGTGATCAATCCACATGAATGATTCATTTTAAAATAAATATCACATTAAAAGTTCTAGCAGGAAACAGTAGTCTGTGTCCCAGAAGACAGATTTTCTGGACTCATAAAGTGCTATTAAATGGGTTGGATTTACCAGTCAGTATCTTATATGAGTGTTGAAACTTCATTTTAAGCTAATGATATGCAGATTTGTCTGGCTAGGAAGTGCAGTTTTCACTCATATAGACTTACAATCTCATTTACTTGTGTAGAGTCACTAATCTGATTGTAATCATGTTACTTATTTTTAAATTTTGTGTGTGGTAGCTGTACATCAGAAATGACATACAGGTGTATCATATATTAAATCAATTTAATCACATTTGAATATTTCAAGGTTTTGTCTTCTGTAAAAAGCTGGTTCTTAAACAAGCAACATAAAAAAACCCTCAGAATGTAACAAACTCATAGTCACATACTTATTTATAATCAAGTTTAGAATATTTTAACATTAAAATTGACCATAAAATAATTATTGCTCACAATTAAGAAGATTCAGCCAGCTGTTTGATTACTTTGTGATAGAAGAATTGCAATGCACATTGAATTAAATATATTTTTCCACCTATTCAAGGGGAAATTGCAGTCTTTATTCAATTTATATTTATAATTTGATATTTTATGTTCATAGAAATATTAATTTATTCTCTCACATGTATGCAGAGCACCTAATTACATTTCATCTTGATTGGTTACTGGACAAAACAGGACTTGGATCTAGAATCCAGTAAAACTACTTCCATTCCCTGCATGATTTCCAGGGTACCTTAATTTCCTGTGACATTGCCATTTGTAGTGATGAAAATTCTGAAGACAGGCATTCTTCAGGGGTTGTTGCTACTTAATATTATGGTAGTCTTCTAGTGGTAGTAAGACAGGTAGTACTTCGGGTGATACAATCCCCATCTTGGCTGTCAGTCCTTTCTCCCTTATCCATCTTCATGACATTTGCTGAGAGCACCTTATTACTGACAGTAAAATTTTAGGCCTCATTTCTGGGCCTATGTCTTTGGAATAATGATACATACTGCTTCAGGAGCTTATGTAGCTTACCTATGCACTTAAGACCATTCTGTGTAAGAAATATTTTATAACAAATACAGAATAGAGTAATTCTATGCAAAAAAGAATTTACACATTCTCTTCAAAAATTAACACTTACATCCAATATAGCATTCATATAACTCTGTTTAGAAAAGTCATTTTTAGAATACTTAAAGCTCAAGAACTTTATATGGCATTTTTTACATATATTAATAGAGAGTTTCCAAATCTAACATCAAAATATCAAGGCTGTCACTGAGTACAACCAGTAGCACTTATTCTCAGTAGGCACACACATAAGCATACTACACAGTACATACTACCTTGTGTACAGAGCCAGCCACACTGATCAACACATGCAGGCACATGCAACATTTGCACAAACACCATGAGCAGCTTCATCCCATTCCCTTCCCTGGCTGACCAGGATAAAGACCAGTAGCGGGAACAGATACAAATTTATAATGTTCACTCATCCAGTGTCTGGGATCTGCTGCTCCTGGACACCAGGATTCCCACTTGGTAGTGTCTGGCCATGCCACCTTGAAGGCCATAGCCCCACTCTAGCTGCAGACCTGGACTCAGACACATACATATATGCATCCCTCCAAGTAAAGAGGTGTTAGATATAGCTATCCTGGAGCCTCCCGCTCCCCCATTACCTTTCACCAAGATATTCATAGACACATGGAGGTCACACAGTCAGTCTCCAGAGCCCACCAGTGTATCTGGTCCCACCTACTCACCAGTGAGGCTGGCTTGATGTTTGTTTGTGATCATACACTGACTTGTGTACAAACAATCATTCATGTTGGTGACCCAGATACACAGACTCTGTCACTCCAGTCACTGGCTCTTAGGCTTCCCATACACATATGTATGCGCATGAAAAGAGCTCTTCATCCAAGAAAATAGTTAGAATTTAATGAGAAAACAAGACAGACTGTGATGATGGTCAGGCAAAGGCACTGTGCAAATAGCCATCATCTCCTATTTCCCACACCTCTTGTGAGGAGCAGCTGATGGAGCTGCATTGCTTAGCCTCAGGGGACACCTGATTGCTCTCTACACTTACCTGAAAAAAGGTGGTAGTGAGGTGGGGATCAGCCTCTTCAACCAAGAAAAAATATGATAGGACAAGAGGAAACAGCCTTGAGTTGTGACAGGGAAAGTTTCCTTTGGACATAAGGGAAAAGTTATTCAGTGAAAGGGTAATCCAGCATTGGAACAAACTTCCTAGGAAAGTGGCTGAGTTGACATCCTGGAGGTTTTTTAAGAGGCATGTAGTTATTATGGTGAGGGACATGGCATTGTGGTGGACTTGGAAGTGTTCAGTTATTCCAGCCTAAATGATTTCCTGAGCTACTCCCCAAAACACCTCAGGCACTCTTTTGTCTCCTTCCATTCTTATCTGAACATCTTCTTGTCTTGTAAAATTCCCAAAAGTCCTTCTCCTGCATCCAATCACAAGTCCCACACCCCTGTAAGCATCAACCCCTCCTTTAGTTCCAAAAGGTGAACCAGAAGTAATGGAGGAGCATTAAGCTTAGGAAAAAAGTCACAATGCTATTCTTTAACCTAAAAATTTTATGCTGCAAAAAGACAAAATGTACTATGTTATTTATTAATAATACAAACCAATACAAAGGAACATTCACCCAGAAAATATAGCTAAATTAAAATAAAGGTAAATCAGAGAAATTTAAGGATTTATATGCAGAGCAATTTGGAGAGCAACTTTAATTAACCTAGGTTTACATTACACACTTAAGCTAGCAGAATTAGATCAGTCAAGCAGATTGTAGACAGCAATCTCTCTGGCTGGCATGCAGGAGCAAGCCCCTTGTTACAGTTATGCCCTCCAGCTGCTCATTATTCCCCTTTTGCCAGCAGAACTGGGAGGGCAGTCACCTCCAGCAGAGTGGTTCCTGTGATTGATCCCTCTCCCTCTTCAGGCGAAAGCAGCCAGGTAAACACAAGCAATTTAAATGGTTGGCTTGAGGCTCAGGACAGATATCCTCTCACATCTAGCTGTGCTGGTAGCTATTGTTTCTAGTCATCTCTGTGTTGGAAACTGTGCCACTCAGGATGTCCAACCAAGCAGTAGAGATTTCAGGACTACTTCTAAGACAGGCAAGCTGAGATTTATGTACACGCAGTTTAAGCCCACTTGTTAACCTGTTGGTAGCAAATCCTGTGTTAATCTCTGTTATAAACAGCTTGGTGTGTTTTTCTGTATCATTTGGAAACTTCACTGGCTTTGCTCTCAATGTGGATCAGACAGAATTTGCCAGAAACACTTTACCAGCTGAGCTGTGAATAGGGGTAAGCTCCAGCCAGTGAAAAAGGGAGGGAACTGATGTAGCTATATCAGCACCTGCAGAGGTGTCTGTTTATAGCTTTAGGTGGTTAAGATGGGCAAAATATGTGATTCCTGATTGTCATAGTTTTGTTGATATGTGAAGAGGCTTTACAGACACCAATTACAAAGCTGCTTTAGTTCTGTTTGAGCTGAATGATAAAAAGATTTTCTAGAATTGTACAAAGTGTGCTTTTTCATCCATGTTAGTATCATGCTGCTAGAAAAACATTTGATACTGCATCAGATCTCAGGTTCTAAGTGTACTGCCTAAACAAATGCTCTAACTAAAAGAAAACTGTAGTGAAAGCATTATATGAGAAGTAATTTTTTATTTACATTCTATTAGCTGCTAGAGCTAGTTTTTAAATGTGAAGATGTTAAGGTGCAAACTGCAAGTATTGCCAAACCTGCCTCCTAATAAACTCCAGACCTTCCAGAATGTAAGTAGCAGCCATTCAGCTTGATGTGTTTTTAAACAGAGAGAAACCTTCTTTTGGGATTAATATAACCCGTATTTTATTAATAAAGCAACTTAGAGAAAACTGTATCTGTAATATTTGTTGTGAAATCCTAAGTATTTGTGACACACTGAACAAAAAGATTTTGTTAGAACTGGCTGTATTTTAAATGCATTAGCTATAAATATGTTCATATTGTAACTGTGCTAAAACTTCTGCTAGACAGCAGCATTGTCTTGATCTGAAAGGATTTAACAAACCAGACCTTTTACTCAAGCCTCTTCCAGCCACAGAGCAAGGAGAGGCTGGACAGAGGCACAGAGTTCAGCTGCCGTGCAGATGTGCAAGAAGGGCCATCCCTTCAGCCAGGGTCTTTCAGCACCTTAGGTCAGTGTGGCATCGCAGTGCACTCTCTGCACTTGCCAGTGACACAAAGAGGCTGTGACTCCACTCAGTGACTCTTGGACTGGAAGGAATATCATTCCATTATATGTACTGAGCATTTCTTTAGCACGACTTCAAAAAATTGCAAGAAACCTACATGAATTTAAGTGAACAACTAAAGAGACAACATGAATACAATAGGGAGGTCTTTGTAATGGTCGGACAACCTTCTGCTAGGGCTGTTAGTAGGAACTTAAGCTGAAATCTTCATTGATAATTATGGTGTTTACATGAATGAAATGAAGGTGATGTTTGTAGATTAAAGTGCACTGTAATCACAGTCATTTTGTCATATGGAAAACCCCTGATTTTTTAAGTTTGGCCTGCTGTGGTGTCATCAGGCCAATTCTAGTTTTGTTGGTGCTCATGTCCCCATTACAATATAACCACCAATGAAATTAATTATATGTTGATACCTTTAAATGCATTCCTGCAATAACCCCAGGAATCATAATTAAAGTAATGTCAGTCAATAAATGTCCTTAAACTATGGTAAAAGCTTCACACTTTGAAATGAAAAATATATGAAAATATAAATGCTGAAAAACTTACTGAATTATTTAGCTCCATATACTATTGCTAGTTATGTGAGTGTAGGTTAAATTTTACCATGATTACTGCAACTTCTCCTGTAGTCTGATGCTAATCTTAGCTCTTTAATCTATTGAAATCACAGACACTATAATTATCTTCCTCATCTCTCATTTCTTTTGTAACACATCAGTGAAGAGTACCAGCACTGATTCACCCTTCCATAGTGCATTAGATATAAGATCTTCATCTTCTTCATAACCTTATACAATTTAGACCCAGTTTTATGCTACCTCTTTATCTTGGCGGCACCACAGATAAAAGTCTTAATGTTCTGTTCTCTCCAGAAATTCTTCTTCAGGTTTTAATGCTGATTCAGTTGCAAGCAGTATATTACTTGTTCCAATGTTTTTCTGATTCAAAACTTTAAAAAAATACAAAATTCTTCTGTGAATTTAATAATAATTATGACAATAAGAGAATAGGGTAGAATCCTAGAACCTTATTTAGCTATGTACATTAATGGCCTACTTTTCATAAGTAGTGGGCATTCATTGAATAGTCTTCACTGAAGTTACTAGATGCTGGGTATGAGTTTTCCAAATGAAAAGCCAGAAATATTCCATCTCCTTTCTAAACCATATTTTATGTATTATATATATGCAATAGCATCAGTTGGATTACTTATCTGTTAACCCTCTATGCAGCCCTCAGTGCAAAATTTCTCTCAAAGTGTATTTCAGCATTCATTAATTCTGACAATGGTAGCTCATAGGTGGTGTGTCAGTGACAACAAATCTCATGGAGAACTTCTAAATATTGTGCCCTGGGATGAGATTCCATGGCATCTTCAGCCTCACTGGTAAGGTCAGTGACACAGATTTGCTTTCAACAGTGTAATCCAGTTCAAGAGTGACAGCCAGACTATTCAGCATGACAGAGGCAAGGAAGGTTTGAAAAGGCTTTTCATTTGTAAATGACAGAAACAAGTTGTACTGGGAATTGAAGCCTTTGCCTATCTAGGAACATCTTTGAACACAATGAATCAGTACCTCTTGATCAGGTTTAAACTATAGAAGATGAGATGCCGATGCTTTGGCTTAGTCATTTTCAGGATAATTAAGCTCAAAGGTACTCTTACAGAATTGTTACAGCCCTCCCAATGATTTTGGCATCGATATATGTATTTTAAATCCTTACATATGGAAACATCTCTTGCCACTGACAGTCTTTCTAATAGTTTATTTCGCACCCACATCTTCGAGCAAACAGAGGTGTTCCTTCAGCCCCTATTTTATATTATGATTGCAATGTTTCCTTCAGTTGTGAACATTCTGGAAGAATATATCCCTATGTTTAGGCATCAAGTTCATAGGTGTGGATATAGGAATCAAGTCTTTTAATTGTATGAAGAGTATATAACAAAAATTTATTCCTAGAATAGAGATTTTCCATGTGCTAAAAAACTAGAATTATCTTAACTAATTTACATAAATACAGATACTTTTCTGATACACATTCAGGCATTTGAAATGAAAAAGTAGTTTCTGTCTGTGTTGGTCATTGTGAATTGTTGTATGCATGTATAGACTGTGTGTACGTGTAAGTGTCTGCCTGCTGGCACTGAAACTTGCTGGCTGGACCTGTGAACACAAAGCTTCAGCAACCTCAGCTCTTTTGGGCTATCAGACTTGGCAGTGTCTACAATTTCTCCCTTTCTTCCTGTCCTTGCAACTTATTCCTCTCACTAATTGTATAGATGACAAATATAAAAAAAACTATAGCTGCCTCAAGCTTGGCTTCTAAATAATGTAGGCAGTTCTATATACTTCATGTAAAGCCTTCACCTTCAAAAAACATTTAAAAATATAATAACAATTATAAAAATATCCCCAATGCCATCTATGGCATGTATTGAAAAGAAGATTATTTAAGGAAAAGAGTTATTCAATTTAAAAAGAGGCGGATACATGAGCATGCATATGAACGGTATTAAAAGCACTGAAGTTAAAAGCCCTTGATGTTACATGAGCTCTCTTCAAACAGTCACTGAGTGTGAAGTCTTAGTAATAAATACTCCTTTTCACATTAATCTCAGTTATGAAAGCTTTTAAGCAAAACAATAATGACTACCATATAATTAAAAAGAATTCAAGGAAATTGTTCTTTTTACTCTGAAAGAAATTACTGTCTTTTCAACCTGAATTTAGTAATTAAGATTTTGCCAATGAAAAGGGAAGAAAAATAATATTAAGAGTTTACTCAAGAAGCTAAAGAGAATCTTTTCCTTTTCATGATAAGGCCATCACAAGCATGATATTCATGTGAGGCCATGGCAGGGAAATCTGGCCATGATTTAACATACAGTACACAATTTTTTTTTCTTTCAAGTGTCAAAACTTTTTTATCACTGCAATAAAAATAATAGAAAAGTAGAGTAGAGTACATAGTTATTTACAGGTCAGATTTCATATTATTTGCCTTTTAGGCATTGTCTTGCCTAAAACCCTGTGTTGAGTACATAGGCTCCTCTATGAGGTGAAAGCAAGGTAACCCAAAATTACTACCTTCAAAATATATCTAACAATAAAACTGATAATAATTACCCAAATAATAATGATTTCCCCAGAAGTTTCCTTGGAAGTGGCTCATACTGCAGAACACTGATATTCCACCTGTCCTAAGCTCTCATGACCTGTTCTAGTCATTCAGTGCTGGGACGTGCTGTGTTACAAGCTGACCAGCTACATGAGAAATGCACTAATTTAAGGCAGCTCAAAGGGCTACCACGGTTAAGAAGATTCCTTGGGAATGCAGGCAAACCCTTGCCATATGGATGAAAATAAAGTAGGTAAAGAATCTATTCCTGCTGCTGACAGAGTAGAAGCAGCATAGAAAATATTTCTTACCCCTGTCAGCTGCAGTCATAGATCTCATGTGAGATTGGGCTGTGGCTAAGTTTCTGTTCTATTTTCAGTGAAAATTCTGCCATATTAATTGAAATCACCTAAGACATCCCAGACTAATTCATTGGATTTTGCCCAGAAACAGAACAGAAACACAACACTGTCAGATACAGACTGTCAAGGAAACTGCTCATTTTTCATTGCATTTTGGACTGCTACTGCCAACTCTTGCACCAGAAATAGGCCTAGTGCAGGCAAACAGTCCTTAGCCAAAAAATCAAATTTGACTTGAAAGCTAATGTACCATAGTTCAGATTATTATCAAGGAGTGGTAATTAAAAACATGGATAAGGAATACTCTTACATGACAGAATCAGGAAAAAGGGAATGTGACAGCCTTTTTTCCACCCAATTTTGTAAACTCAGTTTAATCCAGACAATAGGTGTTTATCTTTTACATCCAGTTACTCAAAGGATTTAACGGTGACCTTACATTTAAACTTGGATGAAACATTTTGAAGGTGCATCAGTCTGGTCCTGGATAGAGTTCATTTTCTTTATAGTAGATCATATGGGACCATGCTTTAGACTTTTGACCAAAACAATACTGGTAACACATTAATGTTTTAGCTTTTGATGAGCAGTTCTCACACAGCATCCAGGACTTCTCTGTTTCTCACTCTGTCTCCAAAATAAATTAATTTAGCAGGTAAACAAAGGTGCATAATAAGTTAGGAGGACAAATAACCAGAGAGCTGACCTGACCTAACTAAAAAGATATTCCATACCATTTAACACCAAACTTGTAAATAAAAGGGAAAAGAGGGGCATTTATGAGGGTCAATGCAAGTGGTTGGAGACCACTGGAGAGTGGTAGCCTTTGCATCACTTGATTTGTTTTGTTTTCTTCCCTCTTCCCCTTACCTTTCAATTATTAAGCATTTAATATTATTACCATTATTGTTTGTTTTGATACATAAGTTTTCTTTTTTTTTTTTTTTGTCCTTTATTTACTCTTGCTCCATTCTCCTGGCGGAGTGGGAGAAGTGGCAAGAAGCTTTGTGGTGTTTGGCTGCCTATCAGAGTTAACACACAGCAAAAGAATAAAGCATTCTTTCAGGAAATGGGAGCCAAATTCCAGCCCTGCTCTCATACTCTCTGACTTCAGGTAGGTTTTTTTGCTAACAGGTTGTGAGATCTCTACAAGGTTACGATTATCAGATTATGAGCTATGTAGATTCTTTGTCTCTTTCCAGCATTGTACCATGAGCTCAATAATTTAGATTCTTTCCTATGTAGTGATGTTAAATCTTTTTACTGCATAATAAGCATCAAATATAGAATGTCTACTATAAAAAATACTATCAAAAATTACATCACGTTCTTGTCACTTGTTCTGTTTCTTCAACACAACCTTCTGCTTTGCTTTTACAGAGTTAAAAACACAGCTCAGTAAATGGTGAATAATGATATTGTTCAAATGTTCCAATAAATAACATTATAATTTGAAGATAAATGCCAGAAAATATAATGCAAATTTTGAATAATTGTAGTCAGTTGAAAGGGATTTTTTTTTTTACTTTTTATTGTTTAGAGGTTTTTTTTTTTAAATTTTATTTTATTCCAGTAATTATCAGTTATCTCTGGGATTTTGTTTTGTTTTGTTTTTTGTGGGGTTTTTTTGTGTGTTTTTTTGTTTGGTTGTTTCTTGGGGGGGGAGGATTGTTTGTTTTTTTGGTTTTTTTTTCCTCCTTTCCTGCTAGTCAGAAAAGAAACTGTTTCAATCTGAAAGGTCTTTGTAATGAAATCACTTTTCTGTTTTATTTTTCCCTCTACTCTCTGTGGTCATACAAATTAGGCTAGTCTTCTCTGTTATTTCTGTTAAGAAGTATATTAGTTATTATACATCAAGGCACATTTTAAGTGTGGAGCCAAATGACAGGAATGTAAAATCATGATCCTATGGGATACATAAATTATTTGATGTCATACTTTCAAATATATTCAAGTATGCCATTTGGGCACCTGTACAGGCTTTCCTAAATAAAATACCTAACTAGGTTAAGAATCGGTCATTGAAAATAGAGTAAAGATTTTGCTTTACTTTTAGAGAAAATGTGAGATTTTTTACTAGTTTTTCCCTAAGTGGTCTTAAATAATCACTGTATGCTTTCATTGTCTCTCAGTACTCTACTTCAGAAAATTTTAAACATTCAAGATACTCTCATAGGTCTCTAATATGTGTTTAGCTAGCAAGTTTTTATCTCCAACCTAAGAATTCTTGGAGAGAAGCTGGAGAAACCAGATTTCCAACACAGCACATGATTTAAATTGGTATAGCTGTCTAGCTTGTTAATTTCAGTGTCTGCAGGTCACTAAAGAGAGTTGTGGTCACGTTAACCCTATTTCAGACACCTATCACAATTCTAGGTCTGTTTTTTGGTTGGGTAGTTGCTCTGTTCTCTTTTTGTTGTTGTTGTTGTTGTTCTTTTGTTTAGTTTCTTGGGTATTTTGTTAATCTCTGTCCTAAATGATTGCCAAATCAAAATTTCCTTTAAAACTGATGTGCAGAATACATATAAGGTACATAGGGTTCTTTTAAGCCCTAGAAGAGCTGCTGATCCCATTCTGAGGGATTAAAAAAAAACAAAGGGTGGGGGGGTGGACTCATTTTGGTGTCTCTCTACTACCTGGCAGGCTTCATAGACTGCAAAAGATTTTTTTCAGCAAGATGGTGGTTCCTAAGTTAGTTGTTTCCTAAGGAACCATGTGTTCTGTGAATTAAAGGGTAGTGTCCTTTTGCACACAGAAACATCAAATTAGTGGTGTGTTTTTGTCTTTATCTAGAAGGCAAATCTGCTCAAGTTAATTAAATTATTCAGTGGTAAAGCAGCTAGACAACCTGGAAGTAGATGTATTTAGCCCAAAGGAAGGAGGCAAAGATGACATACAGTGCACATGAAGCAAAATTTGGTAAAGAAACTGAATTTTGCTATTATTGTTATGCACCTAAAAAGGACTCCTTCTGCATCCTTGTGCTTACTACATTAGCATAACAGCCCAAGAGGTAATTATGTGGTTCTTTTCATAGTATGCTTTCTCAATTGCATTCTTTCTGTTTAGTCAGGAAAGAAGAAAGTTGTCATCTAACTGCTTAAAACTGATTTTTCTTTTCCCTACTCTTTTCCCACCAACCCCCACACCCACCCCACACCCCCCCCCCCCCAAAAAAAAAAAAATCCAGTTTTCTGGGCTAACCTGAGAGTTTTTGAGTAGTCTTCTGCTTTTCTCTGTTGTTCTCTGATTTCAGTAGTTTGGGTCTGTTCCACCCAGTTTCAGGAATCTGGGAAGACAGAATCAGAGTGAAATATTCACAGAATCACTCCTATGATCAGGTCCACAGGAACTAGTAACTGTATTCTGTTTGATCCTTAGTGACAGTATTTTAATAGTCATTTTTTAGTTTGTAACAGAGTACACTCATCAAGCTGTGAGAGACCATGGCAAGTATTTTCCTTCTTTTTTTTTTTTTTTCCTCGAAAGAAATTAATGCTCTCTGCTGCCCTTTATGTAAAAGGAAACAGGAAGTTAATACTATTCCATTGAGTAGGACAGTTAAGTAAAGAAAGAAAGACTGTTATCTCTCTGATGAATATTCAATTTTGCAAGTTTCAATGGAGTAAGTCAGAGTACCTCACTGCAGAACGGTTTGTGACTGGGTAGGTGTGAAGAAAAATAGTATTTAAGATGCAGAACAGGTGCTGCTTATTGGATGTCTGCTCTAATAGATGGGATTGTGCCTTAACACTTGCCTTGAAGGAAATGAAAGCTACTGTAATGATCCTAGATGATATATGGAAAATCTGTTCCAAAGAATTTTTATTTCCCTATTAAAATTCAACTTGTGTCTGGTGAGCTAAATGCTTCTATTGACTCAGTCTGTCATATTTAAGCTGCATAACGGAAAACTGATTTTTACTGTAATTTCTTTTTAGCTGTGTCAGCATTCTCCTCAAATATCTTACATGAATTTGTGGGAGCATGTTCGTAGCTGTTGCTCAAAAGCTAAAATTTGTCAAACAAAACCTCCCTCCTTTTTCCCCTTTGATTTTTATTAATGCTGCTGGTTTGATTTTAGTATAGCAATAGTTCTAGTCAGAAGAGTTTCTCAAATCAACTGAGGTACTTAAGCATTTAAAATATGACTAAGAACCCCTCACCTAAAGTTGCTGAAGTTTCCTGAAGTTGTATTAATAGTGTAAGTATTTACCTATTATTTGAGAAAGTTTATAAGCCTCTGAAAAAGCCTCATTCCCACAATAAAAGATCTCTTAGTGACAATGAGGTGTCTTTCTACATGTGACTGTAGGTTTGTTTTGAAGTGCTTGATTGATTTCCCTCTTCTTACTTGCATGTACATATGTATGTATAAATATGTATGAGAGTGTGTGTGTATACATGTAGTTGCATGTAAATTCTCTAAAAGTATGCAACATGTGACCTTGAATTTAGTGTGGAAGCTTTTGATTTAGTGAACCCAGATGACAAAAATTACATTACCAAGTTAGCCAATTACGTTTTGTGTAAAATGCATAACTGAATTCTGAGAGGTTTGCAAAACAGATTTGTTAAAGTTATGAGTGACAACAACAAAAACATGACTATTTTTCAACAGCAGAGGTATGAGAATAAGAAACAACTGAGAATTACTCAGCTAATACGTGGAGATTAATCTCCTGAAAGATAATCACTTCTCATCACACCCTAGGAAGATGCTGTTGAAGTGTAGGCAGTTAGATACCTCTAAGGATGACTTAACAATGGCGTTTTGTAGCCTTATACAAATGTCTCAATTCACTGAAGTCTAGATTAGCCATTTGATTCTTATTCTTGGTAATTAATACTTGAGATTAATTGGCTTTGAGATCGCTGCAGAAATTGCAGCTAACTTGCTGGCAGTAAGTATGCTCCCAGTTTGTTACATTAGATAGCTTTACTTTTTTATGCAGTCAAATTGCATTAAAATCTGGGGTCTAAGTAATAGAAGGCCAGATTTTGGGTTTGTTTTTTGTTTTGTTTTGTTTTTACTTCTGGTCACTCATATAACCAGTCCAATTGAAGAGATGTTAGCAGATGTAAAAAATGTTAAAAAATTACCAAAAATTTGTGGACCATTTTTCTTGACATGTCCTCCAAATCTTTAATGACATAGACACATTCAAAGAACTACAACTAGACCAGAACCCATCTCTCATATGGCACTATAGGGTACCCTACTTCCACACACCTGTACTGGAGATGTGGGTGCTCCACATCTCGGGTACATTTATTGTACCCAAGCAGCCCACTTCTTTCAACTTTCTAGTGTACATCACTCAGGGGATGAAGACACCCTGAGGGCCAAGTGTCACCTCAGCCCCCAAAGGTGTGAGCCCCATATCCTGTGCCTCATACTGTTAAACTAGGAGCTGCTCTTTCCAGCCTGGCAAAACACTGTATACCCCAGTGGAGTCCTTGGCAGCATCATACAGTTTTAGATGTGTTTCTCTCTTCTCACTTTTTCAAATTTTAAGGTTTCTTTCATACCTTGCTTAAGGATGACTCATTTATTTTGTTTGGTCTTGTTACTCAAAATTTTCATGGTCATTCACAGGTGATTGTTTATTCCAACAGATATTAATCATTGGTGCCATCAGTGTCACATCTAGTTTGTTGGGTAGTTTGGGGTTTATTGCTTGGTTGGTTGATTTTTTTGTTGGGTTTTGAGTTGGTTGGGGGTCTTTTTTGGAATTATCCTCACAAACATCTTTGAATATTCCACTCATGTGCATTGTTTACATGCACATTCCTATCTTATATATTGTTACCCGGGCTGTTTTACCAAGGAAAACCTATTAGTGTTTCTCCACAAAGATATAGTGCTTCTAGTTTATATGCTAGCATGTTGCTACAAGAGGAGTTTGAACTCAGGCTGTGCAGAGATCCCATCTGTCTTAGTGAAATATTGAAGTTTAGTGACAAAGGACCCTCCAGATCTCTGAAGACAGCTTAAATGACAGAATGACACCATATATCCTGTGTTCAAGCTGTACATGGATTCATGGGCTCTTTTTGTGTTGTTAACCACTTTCAAATTCTATTCTTCCAGGCCCTCTAAATAACAACAATTGCCTGTGGCTTGCATCAACACAGCATGAGGTGTGTTTTAGTACACAGTTTTTCCATAGGTTGATATCAAATATGCACAACTAATTTTTAAGGTCATCCTCCAGATGTGTTAGAAGCACAAAAATAGCACATAGAGACACATGGAAGCAGCTATGTCTTCAGATGTTGAAAGGCTAGATGCTTGGGGAATTGCTTACTGCAGTTCTGCTCATGCATGTGGGGTGTTTTTAATTTTTTTTCCCAGTACCAGAAGTACACATATTCAATTCCTTCCCCATGCTTTAGGGCACCTATGATTATGGGCTTATATAACCTCAATTTCAGCTGTTTTACTTTATTCAAAATATCCAAATTAATTTTTACCAGAGTAATATGAAGTAACCATAATGAAGAGGCTTCAGTTATTCCCAGAGAGTGGTCTGTGGAAAATTTGCAAATGTACATATCTCTTGCGCTGCTTACCCAGATGCTTGACAGATACCACATGAAAAATAAACCAGCAGTATACTTCAAGGCATGTGTGTCTCTGTTGTTATGAGATAATATAATTTTGGGTACTGTGGCCAGCATGTAGTGCAATTCTGCATGCACGTAAGGTGTCTGATGCAGAGTGTACTGTGGTTACTTTCTGAGTTCTAATTTTTCTGGCTAGCAGAACAGTTACTGTCATGCACACTAAACTCCAAGACAGGCCTAAGTCTTTGAAGGATAGATCTTATTTCAGTTGTCTACAGACTTTCTAAAACTTTGTCAAACTGGTATTATATGACACGGTTTAAGTTGGACTCGTGCACCAAGTATGTTCAAAGAGGAAATATTTTATTCCTACTCTATTTACTGGCTTTGTCTTCCTTTACAGTAAGCTAATTTTGTCAATCTGTTGTTGACTATTTGGGTTTTGGTGGTTTGGTTTTGGTGTTAGTTTTTCTTGTTTGTTTTGGTTTTTTGGGGAGTTTTTGGGTTTTCTTGTTTGGTAGAGTTTTCTGTGTAGCTTTGGATTTCTTCTTTTGTTTGTTTGTCTTGTATTTGTGTTTTTAAATTTTATAAATTTGCAGTGTCTTTTTGCAGTTTTTGGAAGGTTCTTTGTTCACTCTTTTGGAGTGGAATGTTTTGGAGGGGGGTTGGTTTAGTTTTTGGGGTTTGATGTTGATTTTTTATGTCTTTTGTATCTGTGTGCGTGACTGAACTTATCTAGTACATTTGAAAGGGTCCAATGAAGACCAATGGAAAGGGGAGGAGGGTTCATGGGACTGAACTTCTTACAGCTTTAAATATATTTGTTAGAAGTGTCAACTTTATGTTGTGTTCTCTGAGAAAAATCTAGGTTTGATAGTCCATACAGAACCCTCAGCAATGAAGTCTCAATCCTTAACTGTCCAGCTTCTGATGTAGGACAACAGTTTCTGAACTATAAACATTTTATAACACCAACACTAGAAAACAAGGATATAAATAAAGAAAAAATAGCCCATCATAGAGTGAGGCTCTCAACACCCCTTTGCACTAAAGTACTTTCAGGCTCGTGATTTCATCTTACAGGACTGTGCTTTTGCACAATAGTTCCTATAATGTGCCTCTGGGTTTTATCATTATAAATAATTACAACCATAATATCAGAAACAAGAAACAGCAGCTTTCATTTTTTTATTTTAGAAAGGAGTCTGCCATTCAGGCAATTTTCTTTGTTGTATATCACTTGAAAAATCTTTTGCCTCATTTTACTCCATCCTCATGCTATTTATTTCAAATTCATGTTCAAATATTTCTGTATCTATGTTAATATTTCATTCTTGTAAATTGATTTTACTGAACAAAGAACAAGAATATTTTTAATGTATGTGAGGACGTGACATTTCAAGGACAGATATTTATCAATAATTAATCTGCAAAACAGGATGGGCTGATTTGTTTCTTTTGGTGTGATCTGCTTAATTTATTACTCAGTTTATTGTTGTGTATATAAAAGTTTAGGAAAATTGGAATTCTAATGCTGTTATGCACTCACTAAGGGATCAAAAGTGATGCAATCAGTCACAATCACTGAGTTTAGTCATGAAAAGGAATCACATAGAAAGTGAAAGTGGTAGTAGGCTGCCTACAAAGAATGCAAAGATTTGCCCTGAGCATGCAGGAATAGGTCTAGGAAAGGCAAAGCTTAGCTGAACCAGAAACTAAGGAGCTAGTGAAAAATTTTAAAAGAGTTTCTGTGGCTAACTCAGGATCAAAAGGAAGTGTAAGGAAAATGAGGTACAGCTGTTTAGTGGGGCATGACCCCAAGTCTTTTGGGCCCCTTTCACTTATAACAGATGACCAGAAGCTATTTCTGTATTGTGGTAGAAGGTAGGGATAATGTTCTGTGATGAAATGACTGGCTAAATGGAAAAGGAGATCACAGGAGATGCTGTATACTTACTTTTTGTAAGGCTTTCTACCTAGTTCCTTACAGTTTTCTGAAATCCAATTTGCATATAATTAAGCGCCTAGTAAATGGATAATAAAGTGCAAAGCTGGATCACTGAGCTCAAAGGGTTGTAAGCAGCAATACAAAGGCAAAGCATTGCTCTGATGATCACTGTAAGTGATGATCATCAGAAATAAAAGTGAGGCAGGCCCTTTACCAGTGCTCATGATAATGACAGCTATCTGTCACCAAGTTCCCCTGTGGCTCAAACACTCCTGTGGCCCCAGTCTCAGATGTGCTCCAGTCTTATGTTCTCACCTGCTTTGTACCACTATTTCTATTCCAAAATTTTATTAAGGGAAAAATAATTTCCCTCTTGATTCTTGAGGCACAGTTATATTATCTTTTCATTCTCATAAAATTATTATAAATAGAAATATATAGAATTTATGGGGGTGGGAGGAGAGACATAAAACTCTCTGAATAATGAAATAAATCAGAACCTCTTCTGTATTCATTAATAATGAAAATCTTTCCTTGTCTTTCCAAAAAAAAAAAAAAAAAAAATTCTGTAGTACAGTAGGAGCATTAAAAAAAAAATAAAGAAAAGAAAAAATCAGTGAGGAAGTGTAGGTTTGAGGCAGATTAAGACAGATTGGAAGGTTTATAACAGAGATGTGCTATTCCCTTCTGAACCCAACAGAACTGCATTAGGACAGTCAACGTCACCTATTTAATCTTTTATGAGCAGGGAAACAAACTCCTCCAGTTCAGCTCAAAGGATGCTCTGAGTTTTTCTAACTCCATAAAAAAATTTAAAGGATGTGGAGTGAGTGACACTGAATATTCTTTAGCTAGCTTTTTTTTGGTGAATTTCTTACTTTGCAGTCTTCTTCTGTGCCAGCCTGCACAGAATTCTGCCCTATTCTGACCTGGAGAAATCATAAGAAGGTGTACTTGTTTTAAGAAAGGTGGTCAATTGTCATTGTTGCACAGATTTATTTGAGCAAGAGTATATTCTCATTATACAGACAAGGAACTCTAGTCTGTGGCAACCTTATGGTATTTCATTTTTTGTGCAGTTTGCTGAGAATTTTTAAAAAGATGTTGTAGAAGATCTGCATTTTAATTATGCCTCATATGCCCTGATTTTTAGTTATGAAGTTTCTTGGCATATCTTGTTATATAATTGGTCACATTTCTGAAACTCTTAGAATATCTTGAACTCTGCTGTGCTCCTGGAATTTAGGACAAGCATAGCTGTGTGTACGGAGTTCTAATATCTGCTTTACTGAATCAGTAAGTGGCTTGTTAATTTTGCTTCAAAACAGCAGGTTCTCTACGCTTGACAAGTAAGTGATTTATTTTCTCAAACCTGTTTTAGTAAACACAGTTTAACATAAAAACAAAATCCTAGACCCTCTCCTCAAAGAATATAATGTTTTATGCATCATGATATGAATAAATTAAATTTCCTTAGAAGTAGAAAATGTTCATATAATTCCAGTGACACTAACAAATCAGTCTTAAATGAGAATAAAATAATTTAATGATGTATTAGAAGGTACAAGGTTCACTAATTTCCAAGTTGTTTGTTCACTGTATTCATCTTAATGTTTTATCTCTTGCACTCCTTTTAGGGAGTTTTAGAGAGGCATATATCATGCCTAAATCCAAAATTTGGACAAAAACTATTCTAATGCAGATGGAACTATATTTCTAATTATTCACTTTTGCCAAGCGATCTATAAAAGATCAGCTCAAGTCATAAGTTTCATGACAAGTGGGAAAATAAATTGCTCAAGATAGGATGCAAATTAGGGACAAGGTTCAGCTGACTACCAGAATGTGTAATTATATTTTGATATGTCACAGAGGAAGACAGTCTAACTTGATTTAAATTTGTAAACTAAAAATAGTTGACTGGAAAAATGGTAGGGAATGAGTTTATAAAAACTGGTAATTCTTGAGAAATGTAATTACGACCTTGAAAAATAAATTCAGAGTAGATTAAAGAAAAAGTTTCTTGAATGCAATTTTATCTTGCAATAGTGTAGAAGTGAATTTGTGATTGTAAATGTTGTGTGGGTGATATGGAATATCCATAATTGCATCACTGGTGATCTGAGGGAGAAGGATTCTAACACATGATCAACTGAAAATTCCAAAATATCCTGCATAATGTACTGATAATGAACAAATAAAAATCAATAATTACGACCAAAAGAAAATTCCACTAAACAAACAGTGAGACTCCTTTAGAAACAATTCTAGAACCAGAGGATTTAAAGACTTAAATACAGTGTGTAAGCAAAGAATATGATTAAGAGAGTGTGGCTGCAATACTTCAAGGGCTGTGCAACATGATTGGTACTGAAAATTGAGGCTCCTGGAGTAGTTCACCCTTATAGCTCTTCAGAACCTGATTTTGATCTATCACTCCTTGGCTATACACTTATATGTATACCTGCTTACTGAACATTTGATGGTATATAGACATATTTACCTTCATGGTGTGTGTCTGCCTACTTTTAAATTGCCTATCACTATGTTGATTAATGAATGCAAGTTTGGCTTTTTTTTCAAAGTTATTGATACACTGTAACTCAGTATCTGTGGATACCAGAGTAATGCTAAATATGTATGTAACATGGATTTAAGAGTTTAAGGTGAGGGAATAACAGCCAAACAGTAGATCAACGTTCAGAGAGCAGTTAAACTGTGCTGTTTGGTATCAATTTTTTCAGCTAAAGTTAAGCTTGCCCTTAAGCACTCGATTGTATTTTTAGTTTAGAGTTTTGTTTTGTTAGGCTGGCACAATGTTTCATGGAGAAGTGGGTTTTTTTCCTCAAACAGTAAACATTGACCATGAGAAGAGAGGAATCCTTACAAAAAGCAATGTGGTGATGTGCAGAGGTACTCCTGAGATTCGAGAACACTAGCAACAACCTTTAGCCCCCTCTGCACAGCAGCGTTACTCTGCTTATTTGTATCTCAGCTCAGAACAGCATTTTACAGTTTGGATGCAAAGGATCAACTTGTATGGTCCTATTTCAAGTTTGCAAGAAACAAAATAAGAAGTAGAAACGTAGAGGAAGAAGGCTGGTTTGCTGAACAAGGTAAAATTTTTAAACAGGGCAGGATGTAGGATAAACTCCTCCACTTGTCACTGGCCTCTAGGTAGGGGATGACACTTGAAATATCACCTTCTGTTTTCTACCAGATTTGGGGCTTGTTTCAGGAGGACTTCCTCCTTGATTCTTCCCAGGCAAAAGTATTAATCTCATTGGTCTGTAGTTTTCTGAAGTTGACACACTGGTCTTTTAGAATATGACTGCAATATTTTCCTTTCTCAAGTTCTCAGATTTCCATGACCTGTTAAAGATGACTGACATCAGCCATCCAAGGATATCAGCTATCTCTTTTGGTACCCGTGGATGCAGATCATCTGATCACTTGGATTTTAATGGTTTGAGTTGTCTGAAGCAAGCACCATCTTTATTCTCATACAGTATTTTCTGTTCTTCTTTCTGAGTCCTTTCACTGAGCACAGGTGTCTGGGAGACATTCTCAGCAAAGACTTAGACAAAGTTGGCATTGAGAACCTCATGTTTGCACATCTGCTGTCACTAAATCACCGATCCCTTCCAACACTATACTTGCATATTACTGCAGTGCTGAAAGCAATTCTCATTGCCCTTGTCATCCTTAACAGGTTTCCAAGAGAGCTGCAGCTCTCCTAATAACATCCCTGCATGGCTGATAAATACTTCTAAATTTCTCTTTAGTAGCCTCTCCTCAATCCTCTTTTACACTGCCCTTTGGTTTTTTTTGTTTTGTTTTGTTTGTTTTTTGTTTTTTTTTTTTAATTTGAATTCTACCATGAGCTCTCTGTTTAGTCAGACTGGCCACTTGAGACACTTGCTTGTTTTCCTGGGAGTCAGGATGGATTACTATTGTGTTTGGCTGGTGTCTTTCACAACCTTCTTGAGCATCTTTGCCCTTTATAATTCCTTCTCCCATATAATCCTATATACCTGTTCCCTGAAGAAGCTGAAAGCTGCTCCCCTTAAGTACAGACTATAGACTGTGCTTACCTCCTTCATTCTTCTCAGGATCTTTAACTCCATTAATTTATGCTTATTCCAGTCAAAGGTACCTTTGACATTACTCAGAGACATTCAGTAGCATGTCTTCAACCGGTTCTTCCTTGTTTCTGAGCAGATGATCCAGCTGAATTAATCCCTGGTTGCTATCAGTATTTGCATCAAGAAGTTACCCCGACAAAAATCCTGTCATAGTGACCTACCAGAAAATACCAAAGCATTTCTCCATGAGAATTGGAGTCTGTCATCCAGAATTCCTTATTTCAAAATGGCTTCGTTCATATGACCTGATCAGGTGAACTGTAACAAACTCCTACCCTGGGTCTCCCTTACTGGCCTCTCTCTTGATCCTGGGTTGTAAACCCTCAAATTGTTGTCTGTCTCACAGATGGGCTTGCATACTTCTGAGCCACTCCTTCACCTCTCCTTTACCCCCTTTTGTCATCTTCTTGATACGTCTTCCCTGAAGAATCTCTATCCACACACTCTTGCAATAACCATCCATTGCAATAATCTATTTGTATGAGTTGTCCCACTATAGCTCAGTAATCAAAATGATGTAAGATATGTAGGCATGCAAACATATGCACAGTTGCAGTCTTTGCTGATTGTTTCCCTGGCTGTGTGCATTTCTGTTTATACAACATGTTTGAGATGGACCTCCTTTCACCCCGTTTTATTACTCTGGAGTTGTCTCCTGTACCTGCCACCTGCCCACTACCTCTTTGCTTGTCTGTGGGTTGTAATTTTCTCCCACATCAGTTCCTAGGTTAGAGGTCTACTCACCAGGTTGACCAGTCTGCTGGAAAAGCTGCCCTCATCAGCTTTGTCTTCAAAGGAGGGCCCTGTGGTCTAAATCCAAAATTATTGTTGAAGACATCAGCTGCAAAAGCCTCTAATTAATTTCCTAAAATAACTGTGGCCATACACTGTTGTTGGCAAATTTTTGTGATGACCCATTTATTGAATATAAGCTATGGCAATATTGTCATTTAAACCAAAAAGAACACTTTGGAGAATGGATTTCTGCCCTATAGATTACATGCTGATTTATTGTAGTTGAGGATTTGGTCAACAAACCTCCGTGCCGCTCCTGTTAGATTAACAGTATGTGTTTTTATATCACCAAATTGTATCTCTATAAGCATTCTCGATTGCAATAGGCACTGGAAGGTATTATAATTTCTCAGGACAGTTTTTTTGTATTTTCCCTTTGAACTAAATTGCTGCTGCTCTTATGTCACTATATTTCTTTCTTGTGGATGGGAAGGTGGAGTAAGGGGAGGGTTGAGATACTGCTGTCACGTATGCTCAACCTTTGCTCTGTTAATCCAACACTGACTGCTCCTTTTTCTCCTCAGAAAAAAAGCTTTTTAAAGTCTTTAAGTACTATTGAGAGCAAGAGGGTAAATGTTCTGTAATGACTTTTAGGTCAACAAAATGAAAATAGAAGTTTCTGGGAAGGTTTGAAGGGGAAAAAAATGAACAAAAACCTGTCAAAGGAAGATTGTTTTCCTTTGCCTCTAGGGCATAGGAATAGGGGATTCTGGGGGGGTGGGGGTATTTTAGTGTATTCTAGTGATCATTTATTTTAATTGAGATAACTATGTTTTATACTAAATAAACAGTGAAATAATACACACCTACATGTCACAATTACAATAAAATCATACATTTGGGCCGATCCTTTGGAGCTATGAAATCAGTGCAATTCAATCTTAAGAGATTTGAGACATTTTAAATTTGTAGCATACCAACCAAATCTATGTAAGAGTGCACTAGAATCTGGATATCCAGTAAGGAATGGAATTTATAGCAAAACATTTAAAATACTAAGAAGGCTGCCTCAGTTTTCCTATTTGTAATTTAAGTATGCTGGGACAAACTCTATTTGGGTTTGTCCCTATGCAGATTGATTCCAGTTGCATGAGTAAACTGAAACAGAATTTTAGTAGTAGTTTTTCGGTACATATATTCTGCTGCAGTGATGCAGAGGAAGATTTTTTTTTTTCTATGACTAAAAGATAATTCAGTTTTTTCAGGGGTAGGGCATGAAAAATTGTATAACTTATCACATCTTATATTAACAGACTTTTCTTTATAAAAACTTTATTAAGAATTTGATCTATTAAAAAATAAGTGGCAGCCAGATTAAAGGATTACAAATAAACATCTTCAGCCATATCCAATTCCTTTCCTTTCCACAGTTCTAGTGTGAAAACAAAGGATATAAGCTGTAAGAACCTGCAATGACTGCTTTTTGGTGCTCAGAGGCAGAGATCTCTCATTGAGGCATGATATCTGATCCTAGCTTTTTCTACGGAAAATCAATACTCTCACAAAGGTGGTAATACATCTTGGGAGGTGGAGTATGCCTCCTCCATGTCAGAAAGTACATTGTAAGTTCCTTAGATGTAGGGAGTTAAGAGTTAGATTCTCCTGTCTAATCTTGTGTAGAATGCACCACAGTCCAGAGCCCTGCTTCATGTATTGCAAACAAACCTTTATCAAGCTATATAAAAATAAAGCAACTAGTTATGAATGATTTGTGTAACATAGCAGACACATGTAGGATAACTTGGTTATCATCTCTGCATTGTGGTGCTTTTTTTACAGTAGAAATATCCTTTGAGATGGTAACCTCGTTTCCATGAAGGGAAAAGTACCAGAATTTATCTCTCAACAGATATGGCAGATTTGGAACTTAATGACATTACTGATGATAATAAAAGAAACTTCAAACACAGAGAGATTTGAGGAATCTGGTTGGGGGAAAAAAAGCCAAAACAACCTTTTTGTTTTCATCCACAGGTAAACTTCTGTAATAGTTTTCTTTTAGCACTAGTTTCCATGTTTAGGAAAAGCAAAAAAAAAAAAAAAAAGTAATAAAGTTATATTTGTCTCCTTTTGAGAGCTAAGTATTAATTGATCACTTAAATAATGACATTCTCTATGTAGTTAATTAAGCCTAATCAAAATGTCCCGTTTCTCAAATTTCAGTACCCAGAATGCACTTTGGTTAAGGCTAATGCAATTCTGTGTAAATGATATATTTTATTCACTTACAATTTTTTTAAATGTTAAACAGTATATACTTCCCAGGTTTGTAACTCGTGCTATGGCATGGGGCGTAAGGAGTATTTTGTTCTGTAAGCCAGAGTTTTAAGAGTTCTGGAGTTTGAAGAAGTTGCAGTACCAATGCTGTCAAACAATGATCTTTATATACATGACAAAAAAACATTGGTATACTAAATAACTCTTAAAAGAATAGAATTGTAAATGAAATTAATGTACCTTCATGTAATAATCTTGTTATTTCCTGCCATGTTGCATGACAATATATTTGAAAAACTGCTGCCTGATTCTAAGGTCTTTAAACTAAAATAATACTAACTTGTACTCACTGAATTATTTGTTATGCATGTTAGCTTCATGAGTATCAATCTAGGTTTTAAATGAAATTTTAAATATTAAAAGAAGTTTATTTAATCTCAAATCATTGCAGAGTGACCTGCACAGATGCTAATGATTGCAAAACAAAGTCCTGTGAAGACAAAGTTGTTTTCTGTAACTGAATGTGAAGAAACAATTTTAATTAATGCCTTTGGGAGGAAAAAAGTGTTGTGTCTTTTCATTAGTATCCGAAGACACTGCAGAAGTTCTTATTACATCACTGATGCTAAATATTTTAGGTGTGCTATTTGATAGATATATCCATACATCACAAATATCATCTGGGAGACCTCACATATTGCTGTATACTTCAAATGTTTTCTACTGTCTTCTGTTTGTATTGTGTTCAGAAGTATAAAGTTTGAGATAAGAGACACTCTTGGAAAATTGCTTGCAAATGCTTTTGGTTTCCTTTGCCATCCATTTTTGTCTATATGAACCTTCATAATCAACAGTGCAAACACCTGTCACTGAGTCAAATAAATTACTCCCTCTAAAACCTGTGTCTGTTCACATGTCTAAGTAAGTCCCGTAACAGTCTGTTCTAGTGCTTGTAACCTGCATGATTCAGCCATGTATTTCCTGAGGCACAGAGTTTGAGAATTTAATTGGTAAATTTAATGCAATCTGGGTTAAAAAAAATCTTACTTTTTCTCCCCCATTTTTTAATATTTTTTATTTTTTCCCATTGAAAGTTTTCTCAGTAGAAGACTAGCAGCAGTGGATTTCCAAGGAGTAATTGTGGTTAGGCATAAATTGTTTTTCATCACTCTCTTGGAGAAACAGCATCAAAAGCATTGACTATCAGAAAACACTTCCTGAAGCAATGCTTTTTACTTTCTTAGCTAACAAAATAGTGGTGTTGAGGGCTGAGGTTTCTGTTGAATTTGTTACAGTGTGTGTTTGGTTGAGAGTTTTTTAGAGAGAAGGGGACTTTCAATGCAATATTCTATTTTCAGTAGTGGTTAGTACATTTGTTTTGGAGATATAGTGGGAGAAATAGAGACATTTTATTATTATGTTATTCTTACTTAACATGTTGCATAAAATGAATGAAACTAGAAATATTGTGGATTTTATTATTTATACAAGCTAAATTCATGGGTGCATCCCAGAAATTGATCCATGCAAAAAGTTATGTTTGATTCAGTGTGAGAAAACACACTTCAATATATCTTGAATCCAGTTAATCATAATTTTTTATGGTGACTCACAGCTGATTTGTTAAGCAAAACAAATATTTTCATGACTTCATATATATCACTGTCAAACCTCTCAGTTCTTTTCTCTAGGCTTCTCTAGATAGAATCCTATCTTATGTATTGTACAATTTTGATCACCCTAATTGCTATATATTCTAGTATTTATATCCTTATCTATTTAGAGGAGCAAGGTCAGAACTGTGAAACATCTTAATGATGCACCTGCATCTTTATTTAATTAGAAGAATTTCTTCTGTTTGACAACCCTGCCTTAGTTCTAAGCCTTCATTCTGTTTTGTTTTGTTGTTTTCTTTTTTGAGTGATACTGAACAGTAAAATTCTGGAATCCCATCATTATGTAAGGAAAGAAGACAAAATGTATTTTTTCAAAGTGTTGCTAAATTTATTTTATCTGCGGTTACTCAGTTCAGAAGTCAATATTCTATACCTTTCAGATGTGACCCTAGTCCATGACAAGCCAAATTCTCACCCTTAATTCTTTATGAACACTCATTTTGATTAGCTGAATTTTCCTTGGAGTGGAAAACTGATATTTAACTTTTATATTAATACTTAATAATATTTGTAGCCAATACATTATAGCACCTTATAGAAGTTCTAGTGCAAAAACTTTGTTCTATAGCCAGCACTTTTGCATCATATCCTCTCTACTAATTTTATGCCCTCCTAAATAAGCATGTCACGCTAGATGTATCATTAATTAGCCATCATCATTTCACTAATGACACATAAACGTAATCAGAATATTCATCAGGGGATCCAAACCAATTGGAAACAGGCTTAACTTACTAGGGTTGGAGAAAAAATTTCTTATTTCTTGCATATATAAAGCACTGTACTTCGGAGGGACCTGTGCCAGAGAGCATTTGTGCATTTTCCTTGAGTCTCTACATAAGGCACATGTTGGAGTAAGTAGAAATGTACAGCTTGTTATTTTAGGGTTGTACTTACCATGTGGTTGGTTCTTTATCGTGTAGAGCAGCTTTTCAACCTTCTCTGGAATTCAGGATACTTTTTTTATCGGCATAGCACAAGAATATTCTAAATTCAAGGCATACTTCTTGCTCTACCACCTTTTAATATTCAAATATTAAGTAATGTGTGAGTGAGTCTATAATAATTTTATGCTCCCAAAGATAGGGGTGGCAACATGATGCCTGCCAGGTGCTCAGAGGTCAGACTGAAAAATAATATGAAGTCACCTGTTGTTCCAGGGCTCTCTTCTAGTTCAGGGCAAGGTGCAGAAAAAAACTAAGTAGGTGTCAAGCTGAATACAGGTACTGTCAGCAAGAGGAGATGAAGATTAAAAAAACATGCTCTGACTTCTGTTCTAGCAGTTTATGTAAGATAGGAAACTAGAGAGAAGCTGAAGCAGGTTCAATAATTATCCAGTTGTCTGATTCTGTGGTCACTGTACACTGCCACACCAAGTGGTAGATGCTAATTTATGTATTTTGTTCTGTCTAACTAAACCTTAGAATAAATACAGGACCGCCTACTGAAGGTCTTTATTGTCTAGTATTCTGGATTGGATTCATTGGAAAATGACAAATAATTTTTCTAGAGTCTTAAAATCTACTTCAAAAGCAAGAGGTGTACATACATACACACGCAAACACACACTCAGCCAGGATGTCCATACATAACTTTTTTATCCTTCACCCACTTTTGCTCATGAATTTATTCGTCTTTTCTCTTTTGATCAGACCTAAACAATGAACCATTGCAGCATGTGCAGCAGTTTGTGAATATTTTCAGACTAATATCTTACTCTAATTTCTTCACTTCTACTCGTCTTATCAAATATGTATTCAACTAACTTCAAACAAACTACTAACACCATAACCTTGCAACAGTTAGAGTCAGCTTCATTTTTTTTTGGAATTGTAACACAGTTACTATGTAAGAGGAAAAAGGAAGATGATTTTCCCCAACTAGACTTATTACAAGTTAGAAAACCTGCAAGCACCTTTGGAAGAGGTAAAAGTGTACAGTTTTGTGAGGAAAAAGAAGAATCCAGTATTGCTATTTGGGGTATTCTGTAGATGCTGGAAATCCATGAGAGGTAGGTAGTAAAAAGACACAACATTTTTTTTCCCTTCTGTTCTAGTCCTTCCTTTTCTGATTGCCAGCAGGATTGGGTAAAACTTACATGGTTCATTGTTATTTAAGTTGCTCTCTTCATGACACTTCATGACAGTTTGCTGAATGTGAATTTACCAAAGGAGTAGTAAAAATGGTATGAAACTGCTTTTATAGTATCTTGGCTTCTTTGTTCTCTCAGTAGTATCCTTGAAAGCACAGCTGAAAAGTGTTGGGGTTTTTTTTCATTCGTTATTATAACATGAACATGAAAAAGTTGGTTCTTATCCTGAAAATGGAATAGAAATATGAAAACTATATGTTGCCTCTTTGGTCATTCCAAAATGACCTATTCTTCTCCTACAGTGAATGCTGTAGAAGCTTGCTGAAAATTGCTTTAGTAAGCTTACAGAAAAGGAATACTAATATATAAACATTTTTTTTAACCATCACCTTAAATAGAATCACATGCCTTATAAAAATAATCTTTTGTTATAGATTACAGTACCATACCTTAGATAACTACAAATTATGCATTAATATCTCCCTATTTTTGAATCCTTAATTTGGTTTGAAATTCCTAAAGGGATATATTTCTCTTAATTCTGTACCAATTACATTGCACATATTTGCTGTTCTTTGTTCCCTTTTTTTTTTCCCAGAGGCTATTCTACACAAGTACAGAATAAATATTTTGCATTCCCCCCCAGTTTCTTGGTAAGTGTATCTCAGTCTTTAAACCAGATGTACTTACTTTAGGAGAAAGAAATGTATGAACTGCCTGACTAGAATCCTATGATTTTACTGAGGAATACATTCATCCAACGCTAGTGCTGCTTTCTTTTTTAGCAAAGCCTAGATAATTTGCATATTTATGAACTATTAAGCATCTTCTATACACTCCCCTCAGGAGGCTCAATAAAGACAAGAAATTATTTCTGCCTAGGTCACATTTATTAATTTCAGTCTCTGCATAAGATTTACAATTTACTGCAAAGCAGGAGGGAGACACGAAGCCAGGGTGAAAGGGGAGCATAAATTGTTTGCTTTTGCTAGTTTATATCACCCTCTGTTAACACTCTTAGTGGTTCAGGAAATTTATTTTATCTTCCTGTAATCACCTTACTGGATGCAGTGGGTAAACAAGAAAATGCAGATAAAAGACAAACAAACATAAGGTCATGCCTTGCGTACTACAACTAGTATAAAATAAACTTGAAAGCTTGATTGAAGTTACTCATTAAAATACTGCTACTGCTGAAAAGGGTGGACGGGTAGCTCATTCAAGTGCAGTGTGAGAGATCCAGGGTCAGGTGGCAAACTAAACTTTCTCCATAGACTTGTAGATTCAGACCTCTTCTTGTGGAAGGAGGAATCTTCTTTGACACATTCATTAGAGAAGACTAGGGAATGTTAACTCAAACACATTCTGAGAAAGAAATTTGCAATGTAAAGTTTATTTTTAAAAAAGTTCTGGCTAGTTTCTATTTACAAAAATCAAAGCCTAATCTGTAACTAAGGTAAAAGGACATAAATGGAACTTCCTGTGGTGTTTACTGGGAAATTTTATTCAGTGGTTTGCAAGGTCTCTGTAGTAATTCTGTATTTTGCATAACACAGAAGGGTGAGACAAGTTTTGACCTTCGATCCCTCTCTCTACAAACACATTTTTCATGTATCATAACTGATGCATATCCTAATATAATGGCTGTTTTGGAACCTGCTCTTTTAAAACAAACAAGCAAACAAAGATAAAAAGCTGTGTGTGATCCAGACAGCTAAGGAATAAAGCCTTTCTTCTTAGATGTTCCTTCTTGAGGAGAATTTGTTCTTGATCTGCAGTTATGCTGAGATGGATAATTTGATTCACAGCCAGAGAGAATTGGAGGTTTTTATTCCCCTTTTTTTTCACCTGAAATTCTGCATTGTGTTGTTTTTCTCAGTGTAGACATTCCACTGACACATTAGGATTTGTTAATAGTTCTAAACTTCTTGGAAAAAATAACAGCCTTCCTAATAATAAAAAAATTGCCATTCCATAATGGAAATACATGGACTTTTACTAAAGACTTGTTATTCCACTTAATAGGAAGGTTTTGAACACATCTTTAAAAATAAGCCCTTTTGAACAGTAATCAGAAGAAACTGTTGAGGTTACAAGTACTCTACTTCTTCAATGAAAATAGCTGTGTGCTGTCTTGGGTGACAAAAGCCTTGCCTTTATTGAATTTCACTCTGAAAACAGGCAAAAACCTCAGCTACCTCTGCAGATGAATCTGTAGCCAGTTACTAAGGCAGTGTCGTTTTTCCCATTCAAAATACCACTAAATATTGAAACTAGCATGTGATTTAATCTAGTAAAATTGGAATAGACTGTCCAAGAAAGTAAACTGGCAAATAGGCAACCAGTTGAACATGTTATATTTTAATTTGCAGAGACAAAAATGACAAGCAATTTATTTACATAAAACTGTACAAAAGCAAATTAAATTATGTAAATATTTCATAAATAGAGGTGGACTAGCGTTTAATACATTTTGCCATGTTTAGCATAGTTGCGTGCATAGTGACTCATAATAAACAATGATAAATTGTTCTCTGCTTCACTATCAACATCCAAGTTGCAGAACAATAGTCAATGATTATTATTACAAACAGATCGTACCACACTGAATGCAAGTGCTTTAAAATTTAGGAAAAATTGTCTGAAAGCATACCCCAGGTAGCTGGTGAATGTTGTCTTCTTCCTAGTACTTACATTCTTTCAGTCAGTGATACAGCTTAACTGATGAGCTTTCATTTCTATTGCTTTTTTGTCTGCTTCTTTTTTTAAGGAAACTCTATACATTTATCACCAGTGGAACAGAAGGAAAGATATTTCATTGTTCAACTTCCTTACAAGTGTTTGGTGATGGCTGGATTTATGGCAAGACCTTTATCCATATTCATTATTTTTCTGCTTGACAACTTCTAGGGTAGCCTTTCAGCCAATCATTTCAATCCTATTTAAGTTCTTTCCCCACATAAAAATAATGTTTAACTTTTTTTCCTGAAACTCAGGCAGCAGGCCAGTCAGAAACCATATTCAATAAACATAGTGGGTCTGAGATCTGGAATAAGCCTTAGATTTTAGACCAAAGCTATTGAACTTTCTAATACATATAAAGTTATATATTAACGCATCAATCTATAAATGTGCCCTAATGTAAAATACATGCAAAGCTCATTTGAGTTTCCCGTTTATGAAAAGAAAAAGGTGATTTCTATACTGTACAACTAAAATGTGATGAAGGCTAAAAGCTATTAAAAAAATTGTCAATTTTCCTGGTAACATGAACTGGTGACACCTTGCTAAATAACTATCATATAGACTGATCATACTTTTTTTCCAGGCAGCAGAATTAAAAACAAATTAAAACAACCCCAAACCCCACACAAATAGTAATAAAAAAATCCTCAAGACCTACTTAAACCACAGCCTTGTGTTAATAATGCTTAAGACTGGTCCATTAACTGAGTTTGGCAAAAGGCTTGTTTTTAAATATATTATTTATAATTTCTCAGAAAATAAACACAGGTAAATATACAGGTTCAAAAAAGTTGGGAATAGCCCCTTACCCCTCAGTGTCCAAACCCAACTACCACTTTACCATAATAATAGGTATAAAAGGCACAGTTGCATATTTTGCATTCACCCTAATTATTTTTATAGCTTTATTTGTTTATTTTTATACAAAAACACTCTATTTATGGAGTGGCACCAGATTTAACCTATTTCAAATAAAGAGGAAAAATACAAACACAAAATATATTTGTATGTCATGCCAGGTCAGAAGAGTAATCAGCATATTAATAGTGGCTAGTTCCACAAGAATTACTGTGAATACTTACAGTAGATAGAATTTTTTAAAAATTCTTTCACACATATTTTAGATCTAAGGAGATGCACACAAGAAAATTATTTCATGACTGCCTTATGTGGTGCAAAAATTGGTGAGTGACTGCTGATCCATTTAATCTGAAGGTCTACTATGACCTGTATTTTTAGCCTTGTAGAAAAAGTGTCTAAGAATATATGGAACCCATCTACCTAATTTATTTTCTTGTGTGTAATATTAAATAAAATCTTATTAAAGGAAGTTCTGTTGAACATTTGTGTTATGCAATTGTGTATTCTGTTGAAACGTGCAAGAAAACTGTGTTTACATACATAAGCATTTTTAGAAGCATTTTTAAACAGGTACTTACAGATTATACAAAGCAGTAACTGCTATACGCAGTCTCATAACAAAGTACTAGCTTGCATCTCTCCATATTACTTAAATAATTCAACATAAAAATGTTCAATCATTATTAATCTTTGATTTTAATATTTTCTTTCTAAAATGTGCCCATTCATCATAACTGCTATACACAAACTAATGTTACTTTAAGAAAGTAAACTTTAGAGAGGAGAATGAAAAGGCCAGTAATGGCACAACCCACTAAATGGAGAAGTGAATGCAAAAGGTAAATGTGATGAGCTGTTTTGATTTACCAACCTCTACCTTAGGCTGTTTAAGGTTATTTTTATGCAGTTTTTCAAAGCAAGAAACTACCCAAAGCTACATTATGACTACAGTTACTAGAGAGCCATCTATCCATGCCTTCACGCCAGGTTCAACAGCCAGGGTTCTGAATGCTTTCTCCATCCTTGAGCTGTCCTTGCTGTGTTGTTTGATTGTCACTTTTGTCTGAATGTCTGAGCTTGGTCTGTGATTATTACTACAGCATCAACTACAAAGCAATTGGTTGATGTTCTGCATGTTTTGTTGTTTTTATTGCACAAAACCCTGTTTTATTTCCTCTTCCTTTCAAGAAGCACTCACCATAATAATTGTTACAGATCTTGTATAACACAGTAGCTTGGACTCCTTTTAGCTCATCTTGACATCCTAAGTATCATATCACTGTTTATCAAACAATTTTTTACTAACACTAAATGTTCTGAGTCTTGATATCATTTAGTATTGCACTTCTCTTGGTTTTAATGCACTTGGTTTCAAAAAAAAGCTTTCATTATCATCATCTTTGACATAATTGAAGCAGTTGATAAGTTACAACACTGATGACCAGACTTAGCAACCATGCCTTGCAATCTGAAAATAAGCTTTTGTATCCAAGGTATATTGTTCTCTTGTTACTGCATTATGCTATTGTCCACCTTTTGCCCTCCCATCAAGCATTCCCACAAACACAGCCTTCTCTTCTACTATTATTTTTTAATTTTGATCTTAAAAATTCCCTGGAATTAGCATATGCAGCATATCATATGCAGCATGTGCTGCAATATATCATGTCATTACAAAAAAAAAAAAAAAGCATCAGTTCCTTTGGGCATTCAACTGAGCTACACTGGAAAAAAAAAACTGTCATCTGGGCTTGTGAACTGTGCTGCTGTTTAGAATGTAACCGAAGCTGTGTGATGAGTACATGGGGTTTTTTTTGTGAATACATTTATTTTCTAAGTCAAGCCCCAATACTTAGCAGTTCCCCTGATCCATTATGTGATCTTTGGCCTTTTTGTTATTACAATCTTCCCAGCTAAATGTTAGTCTTGCCCAAAGTAATGATTTCAACAGTTTGTTTTTGCTATCCTATGGTATAAGTGTTAGTAATTTTGTTTACATTGAAATAATCATTAACGAGAACGAGAGAGAAAGAGAGAAAGAGACACAGCAAGACACGTTTGTTCAATGGATAAAACAGAACCAGAGTTCATGGATCATAGGAAAGTATGCCATGTTTTTGACTGCAGTCTCAGGCTGAATGTACTTCTGTTGCTTCAGCCTTAGATGAAAGGTGAGAATATTAAAGCTGTGGTCTTCACAAAGTGCCTATTAATGATTATTCCTTTATATTTATCCTATATCTTTATGGTTTCTGAAGGATTGTCCCTGATGGGGATCAGCAATATTCAGATGGTATGTTTTGAATACATTTCCCCTGACCTGTTATCCTCAACAAGCCAGATGACAAACAAACAAAATGAGTGGCTTAATTCATGCTTCTGCAGAGGGGAAACAACAGTGTGTCATGTTCTTTTTAATCACGCTTGCTACTATGGGAGGAATTTGCAACCATAGATCTAGGAAAATAAAAATCAGCAAGGGGGAATTAGACATGCAAGTAACGACAATGTTTTCTACATTGTACAGTATAGTCAGGCAGACAGTATAATTACATGCCTGCTATGGAGGCAGAAGTGGCAGGCAAATCTTTTGTCTCTTTGGTGGCCCCCTCCTTTTCGTTTCACATTTTTTCTTAAAATTGTTGGATTTTAAGACTTTTGCCCCATTTCTTTCTTATATTATGAAAGAACTTTGTTGCTGCTTTTTAGCCTACAGGTAAACTTCTCTTCTAGTTAGAGTATTGACAGGAGATGGCTTGTATTCCCCTGTCTGCGTAAGGGGGATATCCTCTGGATTGCCTTCTTCATTTTTGCTGAAACTAGCTGCACTGAAGGTCTCATAGGATGAGGTCAACTTTTTGTTAAGGAGGTTTCTGTTACGATCACCCATGAGGGAGGCTTCTCCATTGGCCAGCTTTTCCTGACTGCCCCGTTCATCGACAGGCATGAAAGTGGAGAGTTTTGGCTGGCTCTTCTGCTTTCTCTCCGGAGAAGTGCGGACTGGCATCCAGCAGGAGTCTGAGTGGCCATATTCATCACATTCTCGGGTGCACTTCCCTGTTAGGGCTACATCTGGTAGCGGCCGTGAATCTGAAAATGAAAGAGAGTTGTCTTTACAAATTAATATTACAGTAACTTCCACTGAAACTGAAAATCCTTAAATTCACAAAAGGTATTTTTAAAGGTCTTGGTAGGAATGTTGCAGTAAGTTCCTCAGTAATAATTTTTTCGTGTTGCATGTGCCCAGAGGCAACAAGCAGATCTGTACAGTTATTCTCAACTATAATAACTGAAAAAAAAAAGCTATTAATCCTCTTCCTGTGCCTGTAAATCAATTCCAGAAGCATTTGGCATTATGTACTGAATTAATTTTGATGTCTGAAAGAGTCAAAGAAATACTTAATTCTATACTGCCAATTTTCTAGAACTTATTAAAAATACCTTTCCTTGTTTTTTTTTGTAGAGAAGGCACTGAATTTATGTAGAAGGATCCTGAGACCCTGCACCTTGCAAATACTTACAAACATACTTAATGCCCTGCAAATTAACAGATCTGGTATTGACAAAGGGACTGAATTTTCACGTAATGTAAGCCTCTACTTGTATTTCTGAGGATTGGGAACTTGAATTGTTAGTCCACAACATTTTACATGAGTTGTACAATCAGAAATTGCAGAAGCATACAAAACCTCTGCTATGGGTTATAAACTTTATCAGTAGTACAAACAAAGCTGCTCTGTGTGTATACATACATATACTGTGTGTATTTGTGCATGGTAGGGTGTGGGATGAATCTAAGAGCTGCCTAAAGAGAAATATTTCATATGTGACTTTCTGTGTTAGAAGCAAGTTTATATGTTCCTGTTCACTATGTCTAAATTTTCTGTACTTGTAAGAGCTTTCACTGAAAACCAGCAAAGTAAAGGGGCCTGAAAGATTGACTTCTACCTGTTTGCAATGCAGGTGTATTTAATATTTGTATTTTGATACTTGCATGTAACTGAATTTAAAAGCTACCTCAACTATTTTAAGGAACGGCTAAGATTCTTAAACCTGGCTTTTACTCAGCTGTAGTGTACTTTATGTTCTAAAGGAATAACTGAAACTGCATACAAAGTGACAACATGATATTCAAAGTTGACAAAGTACATAAATAAAAAAATAAAATTTTCAAGTGTTTTTTATATGACTTTCATATGATATGACTTATTTGATGAAATATTCAAGTTTGCTTTATAAAAAAAATCAATTCTTTTAGAAGGGAGTAAGGAATGTCAACATGAAAACATGGTCAAGTACTTCATATGGGCTGTGGCATCTTTCTACCTTCCCGCTACAACACCAAAGTCCTTGTGAACAGTAATTTTTGTCTGTAATAACATGTGCCTCATAAAAACTCTTTCAAAGGCCTTCAAAACAGTCTTCATTCTGTTAGTTTTGTTTCACCTATTTTTCTTTGATTTTGGCTTATAGAGTACCTTCTCAAATGATGACAATTCCCACTGTGAATTTTTTATAAATTGATGAAAAGGACCACTGCTGAAGATAAAAACAATCAAGCAGACAAGCAAACAAACCCCACAAACAAAAATCCTTTAGTCTTCCAGAATAAACCACTTTAAATTAAAAATATTTACAACAGGTGCTTGCAGAGAAAGCATATTTCATTTCAACATCTGTTAATCCTGATAGAATTGTAAAAGCTCTTGAAAGTCAGATTTATCTTCATCCTGTCCTGATTTTTTTCTGGCATTTAAACATTAATTTAATAAACAATTTGTTGCAGTATTGTAAAGAGTGTGTACACTATTTGCTACTGACAGGTGTCCATCATTTTATAGAATCTACTCTGTGTATTTTGAATACTGTATAAAACTTAATATTTCAATGAAATATTACTGACTTTAATGAGGAAACAACCCTGGTGTCTAGATAACTGTGTAACCTTGCAAATAAGATGTGTAAGGCTGGGAGGAAAGAACAGAGTGATTTTTTTTCTTTTTTAATTTTTTTTCCTCCAAATTATTAAGGCTTTTGCCTTTAGACACAATTCCAACTTTTTTTTTCCCCAGTGAAGAATGCAGCAGGGTAAAAACTTATCAGCCTATCAGTTTTCAGATGACTGTGTTCTGCAAACATACACAGAATATGGGGATGGTTACAGGAAAATCCTCTGTTTGTCAGCTAAATCAGCATTATTCTAGCTCTCCCGAATAATAAGAAGTATAATTAACTGTTCAGCTGCCCTGATGTGCTTTGATTTTTAAGCAGAATTTTTCATATTTTTACAACACAGCCAATTCCCTAAAATCTCCATAAACTATTTGATCCAGCACCTTATTTCCAAAAAATCCTGTCCATTAAACATTATTCTTGCTTCAAGTATTTTAATTATTACTCTGACATAATATTAGCAACTGCTGATCAAGGCAATATGTCTGACCTCTATTTAAAACACCAGAATATATGTTTATGGAAAAGATTTTCTTTTTTTTGTTGTTTGTTTTTGGGGGTTTTTTTTTCGGATTGAAACAATTAGCATCTCTTTATTTCTGATGGAGTCTTTTTAGCTCAAAATAATTTTGAGTCAGGAATACATGGGTATATAAAAATCCTTCCCTTGCTGGTGGTCTTTGAATCATGCACTTGAAAATGTACCATTTTGCATTTTAGTTCTTCTCTTATTCAGTTCTGGACAAATATTGGAATTCCTTATTGTAAAGCATGAGGACTTATAATGCTATTTAAAGAAGTAAAACCCTCCAAGTCAGTGTGTTGCTGATTTGCCCTCTTGAGTTATGTGATAAACTTTATCTTCACACCCACAGAGGACCTCAGAGAGACACAGGAAGAAGAATACTAGCCCAAATAATACAGACATACCCAGGCCCACCAAAGGGCAATCAAAGGTCCTTTTGTCCAGGCCTAGAGGAACACAGAGGTGTACAGTAGCAGATAGGAAGTCAACATAAGGATTCAGGAGGGAAAGTCATTTCTTTGTGTAATGCTGGGCATTGCTGTATAGGTATGTAGAGCACATTATAAGATACAGGGAAAAGGAATTTGGGACAGCAAAGGACTTATGATGTTTACGGGTAAAACCATCGGGAAGTCAAGGGAGGGGTTTCGGTGACAGTGGAGAAATAGAGATGTAAAGGGATAAACGGGCCAGTCACATGGAAATAATTTGCTGGGTAATACGTTTGTCTGTTAATGTTCTGTGCTGGATGAACACCATCTGTCCTGTTCTCTTATTAAATTCCTTTCTAACTCTTTCCTGGGAAGGAGCTCTCTATGAGTGCATATATATATATATGTGTGTGTGTGTGTGTAAGGGCATGTCCACTATCATTAGTGGTCTTTCATCCTGTCCAGCCAGAGAAGAGGACAGAATGAGGCCCTGGTGCTGTTCGTGTTCACGGAAGGGCTTTGAGTGTCTGTGATAAGTGTGGACAACTGTGTATATATTTGGTGTAAGTGTGTGCTCTCTGGTGTGTCTACTGGGAATAGATCCCCATTTTTGCTACTGTTTGGACTTGAGGGTATGGAATAGCAGCAGCAGCCCCAGGCTGTCAAAACCAGTGCCATATATTTTTCTCTAAAACACCTTCAATTGAGATTTGACACTTTCACCTTCTTCTCCGTTGCTTTCTTGCATCTGTTCTTAGAGCTTGAATCAATACAGCATTTGAGTACAGATTTAATTTAGCATGGTTTGAAACCTGTTGCATTTGGATTGCTCTTCTGTTTAAAAGTTTCACATTCCTAAACTAGCCAGTTAAGGGAAAATGGTGTGCTTTCTATACACTGCACTTGATAACAGTGATTTAACCTCTAATTTGGATGAATTGACATGTCATTTTAGCTAGAGTAATTGCATTTTTGCTAATTTAATGAAACAGATCAACCCTCTTTTGCAGAGTAGGCACTCTATAGCCCATGAAGTTTTGAAAAATCTCTAAATTTGAAATTAAACTTACTCATGTCCTCTGGTACAATATGCATTGAAACATATTTATCTCTAAGCTAAATGCTTTTTTAAGTGCTTCTCAGTTTAAAAGTTAAGTACTCCAGTAGTGACCCACAGTGACTAGTCTAATGGAATATGATACAGCAAACAATTTGTCAGCAGAATTGGCAAATCATCAAAGAGCAGCACAACAGATTCCTACTGCATCATATGTGGAAACCAAGTTAAATTTGTGCTTAAAATGCCCTTAATTACAAAAAAAAAAAAAAAAAAAAAGCTATCAAATGTTAATTAGTGAGAAAGATATGTGATATTTCTTGTTATTCAGAAATCTGTAGATTTGGGGTTAGGTTCTAAGAGTTTAGATATACTAGTCAAATTCAGCCTTTTATCTGCAGAAAAAGACCATCAGAAGATGTCATGAGAAGTTATTTTCTGAAAATAACTCTAGCATATCTTCTCATGGTATCTGTCTCTAGATCAGAACTAGGTATTGCTTGACATGATCATTGCAAACCCATTCCCTAAAATGCAGATATTTAGAATTTTTTTTAGGTATGCATGTAAATGTAGACTTCAGAAGTGAATACTTTTAAAACAGATTTCACTTGCCAGAGTTCAGCTTGGAAAAAAAATTAGAAAACATTAATTTAAAAAGCCTTAAAATCTACCTTGTCATTTTATCTGATTGAAGCTTCCAACACAAATTTTTAAAAGCATTGTGATAAAAGTTAGATTTTTTTAAACTTCAGTGACTATTCATCCAACAAATCCTTAAATGTTTGCTGCTAATTTCTGAGACAGTGATATGCTTTATGTTTTCCATAAAATGTTGTGCAAAAGAATGTAAGTGATTTGAGATATCTATATGTGCGCTAATGTTTCTGCGGATTGTAGCTGACTGTTTCCTTAGGGCCGGTAGGGCTGGTTATTATCAAAAAAGAAAGGCACCTACCACTGCAGGTTTGACAGGGGAAAGATTATGTTCTATCATCAGTTTAATGCAAAGAAACTGACTCAAATATTCCAGCCTAGGAGTTTTCCACTCTTTTCTCTCCTCCCATTCCTAATCAATGAGGTTAATATATTTAATAAAGGACATAAGCAGAATTATGAACTCAGAAGTCAACAAGTACAGCAGGGGATTGGAAATAGATGGTTTTTAAGGTCCATTCCAACCCTATCCATTCTATGACTCTGCATATTATAAGTTATGTGCTTTTATTTTATACACACATTGCAGAAACATAATCAATAATGCTCACGCTGTGTCCACTATGCATTTTTTAACAACCATTCTTGTAGAATATATTTTATAGACACACATTTAGTGGTGACATGGTTCTAGCACAGACACTGGAGAAAAATGTAAAGAGCTTTCCTGTTTCATTTTTGTCAACCACACACAAAGCTGATGGTAACAACAGAGTTAAGATGTCCTTAAGCTAGCAAAAGTTCTGCTTCACTTGTCCCTGGAGGTGGGAAACCTTCCAAATCAACAGTGACACTATATCTAGAGCCAATAATTTGAAAATTTGCAGAAAGCATTCCTATCTGTAGACCTTTTCCTTGGAGGAGTACAAAACCACAGTAGCCATATAGTACTACAGCAGTGGAACAGTACTTCTGTAAAGTGTGCAGCTTGGTCCACAGGATCTGAGGAGTCATTGGCAGATGAGTTCTAAATAGTATCTATGACAAATCAATGACTACATGCAGATTTTGCTTTCCACATTGACAGGTCCATAATATCCCTGCATGGTTCCATTTATTGAGGACCTAGAAAAAATGCATGTGAAATAGTTCCATCTACTGTGAGGAAAAAAAAAAAAAAAAGAATAGGAACCGTTATACAGTAAAGAAAGAGACTGTGGTATGGATGAACCCCATTTTTTCTGCATTCTGTACACAAATATGTTACATTCAGAAGACCATCCAAAATGCAAGTGCAACACCATTATATGATTAAAGTGGAGTGTGTTTACATAGCTTTTATATTAAAAGCCATGGCTGTTTTAAGAGCTGTGTGATAAGGAACAAAATAGAGCTCTTAAAGTATAACAAGTATTGACTACATGATCAGGGAACAATAATGCAGAAAACAGCTGAGAGACTACGTATTGTAGAAAATCACTGTTTAAGGGGGGAAAAGGAAGCTAGTCTACAGGGATACACTGTTGGTGAAATTCTTGCCTCCTAATTGCAGTAATTTAGGAACAGCACCCTAGTTTGTGCTGTGGCATATTCTGACATGCCAGGGCACTATAAAAATACTTAAACATGTTTGAAAGCATCAGCAATTCCCTTCTCTGTACCTTAGGCTAAATACAGTTAAACAGCAATTGAACATATCTCAAGAAGCGTTTAGTGCCCCAAGGCTTGGACTGCTGTCATTCTGAATGTGGCATTATCATGTACTGCAGAGATAGTGCATGCCATCTCTAAAACAGTCTTACTGAATAAAGTCAAACACAAATCCACTGCTTGAGATATGTCAACTACACTGAAGTAATGAATATATTAATTGCTTTTGGACTAGAATAATTTCATGTATATCATGCCTAATTCCAAAATTCCTTCCAGTGTTTCAGAAAGTACTTGAGAGTACAGAATGGTTTTATGTACATTGATGGAATGATTAATATTGTGAGACAATGTATGACAGAATGATATAAAATAATGAATTCTGAAAATTGTATTGTTTTAATGCAAAGGAAAGAAATACAGAACTAAAGAATGAAGAATATAGAATGAAAGTGAGAATTTCCAATACTTTACTCAAAAAAATAGTAGAAAAAGTTCCTCTTAAAAAAATCCTTAAAACCAGCGAGACTCACTGCTGTGGTGTGTCCAAAGTCCTAATACATAGTAGTTTCAAGAGAGACCAAAGTGGCATGTTAAAGGAAACAATTGTTGCTAAATGCAATGTCATAGGAATATAGAAACAGTTAAGTGATACTTTAACGTTGGAAAAAATCCATGCTAGATGCATGAAAGTGAATTAGTGAGAATAGAAAGCAGATATGGTAGAAAAGAGCAGTATTAATGTACCTAAAAGGCAAGAACAAAAAACAAGAGTGGAAGCAGTCTGTTTTACATGCCCGTAGTGAAAAAGACCAGAAGTAATGTCTTGATTGCAACAATGACAAATCTGGTTAGAAATTAGAAAAATCTTTGAGAATGATGAAGTAATAATGGAAGGTTACAGAATTCTGGAATGAATTTTAGAAATATCTAGAAAAATGTTTCCCAGGATAACAGAAACTAATCATACCTTGGTAAAGAAAGGATGCACTAAATGAGCTCTGAAGTTTCCCTTCAGCCCTATAGTTCTGTTGATGTGATTGTCTGCCCTCATGTACTTTGGCCTCAAGCCAATTCCAAACTGCTTCTGGGTCGAGTCTTTTGACTTATTCACTATTAAATCAACCTCGGACAGTGGGCCTCAGTTCAACCAAAAATCCATTTTAGAATCCTCCTTAAAATTTTATGGTAATAAAACTACAACCAAAACCCAGAAATAGTTGGACCACTTAATTCAGGTATTAATCAAAGGAATACAGAAACATAAAGCCCATAATGATAAAAACACCCACTCTCAAGTTCCAACATGATAAGTTAGCATTTATAAAATCTTGTTTCCTAAGAGAAAACGCATCCATCCTATTTCACAATTAGTTGCTTCAAAAAGTTAAAGAATTAATATTGCCTCTACCTGTAGTGGTGCAAAACCTATCACACCTCTGAAGTCCATTAAAACTGAAACTGGTGTAAGAATCAGAATTGCACAAGTGTTCACATCTTATAAAATATTTTTGTTTGGCTTCCCTTGAATATTATCTGTCTGTGTTTTAGGGAGGAGCACTCAAATAAGATAATGAATGCATGAAGTTTTGATTGCTTTTTTTTTACGCTTATTAGACATACTATACCAGTCTGTATATCTACTTAAAATGACTCAGACATGTAACCAAAGAAATATCACTGAAGTAATAAAGAAATAATACCCAAGCAATAATATTTGTGGCTGAAATTCCACATAGCTATGGTTACTTCTATAATAGTTTTCCTATTTCTATCATAGTTACCTCCAGCAGGTTAAAGTACAATATTCTTTAACTAATTATGGAACAACAGGATGATTTAAAAAAATGCCTACATTAGTGATTATACCAGTTCAATAATACTGCATTTATGATCTTCAAGAAATCACCAGTATTTCACAACTAACTTAAAGACAGCTTATATTAAAAATAGATCTATAAGGGTTTTTTATACTAAAAAAAAATACTTGTATTCTTATGGACCAAAATCATATTGAACTGATGGTTCTCAGGACAATAACATAAATTCTTACAGCATTATAGTTAAGTGAAATCAAATTCAACAGCCTTAATTCTAGACAAATACTAGTTTATTTACATTATAAAATAGGAAAGTCCAGTAGGGAAAAAAAAAAAGTTTTCTCTTATTTAAATTGTATTTATCCTGTAGTTTAGACTATATTATCTCATTTTCTTTCACAAAATTAATTGCATATATAAAATTAGAACTAAATATCAGCTTATCGGATACCAATGGTGAGTACCATACTAAATACACCATGCTGAACCTAAATTCCCCAGATTTTAATTTTCTAGATTTAAATGTAATTGCTGCAAGACTTCTTGTAATCCTGTTAAATCCTTTGATAGCCTGATTTACTTCTATCACTGAAATGGCAACATATCCTTCAGAAAAGCAGGACTAACTCTGGCTTCCTGAAGTAGCATAGACATTAAGATGTAGGAAACATTTAAGCCGTCTAATTGTTCTGCCAATCTAATGCTAAGGTATTAATCTGTCACTGTGTCAAATTACATACCTTTATTTTTTTCAGTAAAATGTGTCAGTGCTTAACAAACGCTGAGCTGAAACAATTTATGGAGCAATTAGAATGTCAGCTCTCCTACAGATGCTTTAAGAAAATCTGAATCGAGGCTCAAAAGTCATCATAACTTCCTTGATACTCCTGCCAAAGTGATGGGGCTGCAGGAGTTCTAAGGGAATCAGGTAGCTAGCAGCCATTATTAGCTCACCTCAGCTGTTCCTCCCTTTTACTTTATTTCCTGTTGATAGGGATTTAATAATAATAACATATTTTCATATCAGGGATGGACATCAGGTAGGAAAACAAGTGCTCTTGCCATAGAAGATGAAAACACCATGACTTCTCCTCATCTCCCTTCAATTTATGCCCACCTCATTCAACAGACAACTTATTTTTGGAGATACTCCAAGTTATTGTTTCTAAGTGATACTAATGCGTGCAGCATTGCTTCCATTCAGAAACTAAAAACATGGGCCCAAAACAAGTCTGGTGTCATTTGGTCTCATGGATATCTCACAAATATTTTCAAGGATATACAGAACTGATAATGAAAGTTGAATACATAGAAAAAGTCAGTGACATGGAGTTTCCAGCTCTTTTGTAAGACTGATATTTGTTGAAGTAACACAAAAGTGCATTATATACGTTTAAGGTTTAGCTTCAAATGGTGACTGATTAAAAAGATAAACCCCCACTAAGCACATGGTCAGTTAATTGTCACGAGTAATGGCAGGAATAAAATTAATAAACAAACAGAAAAAAATAAACCACTTGTGCTTGTTGACATAACTCAAATTAAAGTTTGAGGGTTCTGTCTGAAGGTGTCTATATTTAAGAATTTGCTTTAAGGGAAAATACTTATTTCTTTCTTTCATATGTTTCGGCTTTGCATCATCTGCAAACTTGCTCAGTGCTTTCCAGTCCTATGTCTTGATACGATGATGTTGAAGAGCTCAGGGCTGAGGACGGAGCCCTGTGGCACCCCACTAGTGACAGGTCACCACTCTGATGTCACCCCATTCACTGTAACCCTTTGTGCCTGACCCATGGGCCAGCTGATCACTCATCCTATGATGTGTTTATCCAGCTGTGTACTGAAACTTTTGTCCAGGAGAACACTCTGAGAGTCAGTATGGAAAGCTCTACTGAAATCCAAAAAATGTTACATCAGCCGGCTTCCCTTGATCAATTAGGTGGGTAATATTTTTGTAAAAGGAAATTAACTTTTACAAGCAGGACTTTTCCCTCATGAAGTTGTATTGGCTGGCAGATAATTTCATTATCTTACAGGTGTTTTTAATAACTAACACAATTAATTCTCCTAAATTTGTACTTCTGCTATAAGCACCGATGCATTATTACTGAGATTTTTCAGGGAAGAGGGAGTTTTGGGAGGGTTTCTTTGTTTTGCTTTGTTTTTTGTGCTTTTTTCTATTTGCTGTTGATATCGCTTTTATAATAAGTATGTGGAAAAGTCTTTACACCTCAAAAATGAAGAATAAACCCAGAAAGATAATGAATCTCTCAATGTGATTTATGTCCTGCTCAAAGGGATTTTTCCATTATTTTTTTCACTGATTTTTCAGCTGTGTCTGCAGATTACAGTGAATTAATTGCAAACATCAGCTCAGAATTTTTCCATATTTATGACAGATTCATCTAGGTTACAGTCCATTAGCAATTAAGTACTAAGCACAGCACTAATTCCTCTTGAGCACATATAGCTGAAAGACTGTAATCCTACACATGAATCAAAGGGATGTTATATGAAAAGAGGTTAGACTATCAGTGCTTACCTCAGTATGGAATGAAACAAAATAATGGTATTTTTTTTTCCTAACAATAGAAAGTATAAAAGCAGTTTGAATTAAACAAAACAGCAGGAAAACAATCAAATGTCACTTACAAAGTCTGAGCTTGTTGGAAACAGTGGTATCACTCCTTCTTGTGAGAGGTAGAATCTAACAGAGACTGATGGGAGTATCATAGCTATTTGACCATAATTATTTGACAGTGTTTCATGAATTCAACAGCTATAGGTGGTAAAGAAGTACAGCTTTTATTTTACAAATAGAACTGTGGATTGATAAATGTTAAAGGCAAGACTGGACTCAAACAAGAGTATCTAAGCATGTTAGTCAGGAGCTAGCTCTCATCCCTGTGATAAGGAAACTGAGTTTTAGCTGACTAGATAACAATGGATTCAAATTTCCTACATCATTTAGTTGAGTTGAGCATACTCTGCAACAGATTTCTTGAGAAATTCCTCCAAATTCTGTGAAATATTTTCCAACTCCAAAGTAAAAATGGAACTTTTTTTTTGCCAAAATTATCAGCAATGGAATTTTTTTAGTGAATCAATTCTATTTTTGGTTTAAGAATGTTACATATTGTAATTAATCTCCTCTTATGTTGTGCAGCTCAATACTAAAATTAGTCAGTATGTTTTTTAATTGTGATGGCCAAAGCATTTACCATACCCATAAAATCGTAAATCTCAGGGAATAGTCCATTGTTCCTCTGCTTGCAACATCTCCAGATTTCTTAAGAAGTGCAGTTTATATACTTGGGGCTACTGTTTCAGAGTTAACATCTACTTTTTCCAGAATAAATGACATATTTCCATTCATATTTGTTTAATTCATTTGAATATCAAGAAGTTTTTCAATTATTATTTTATACTTTCACTCAGATTTAAATAAAAATGACAATATTAGGCTTGCTTCACAAGCAATGTATAACTAAACTCTTGGCAATAGGTAGAAAAAGCCCTCCACTTATATCAGAATAGCATAAAACTTAGCTAAGTAAAACATATTAACAGTGACGTTAAATTCTCTTCTTTTTAAGAGCACATATACAACCAAAAAAATTCAAAATATTAGTGTTTTAGTTGTATTGACTGGAAGTGAGGAAAATAAAAAATAATCTCCTTGATTATTTCCATTTTAAATCCACACAGTAGCTTGTATTAATCTACTCAATGTTAATTGGAGTTGTCATAATCAGTCAGCAGCTGCTACACAGTTTTAAAAAGAATAAGAAGACACAGAACACCAGTGGTTAGAGGGTCAAATATAGGTGCTGGACAGAGCATAAATAAGTGGAAGATAAAAAAAATATGAAATCTATAGATTTCATCTGACTTGAAGGACAACGATTGTAAAAGCCAATCCAGTACTGTGGTATCTTGGTCATTATTATTTCAAACAAATTTTTAATAAACTCTTAACTTACTTTTATTAAATGATATATCATAGCTAGGCCATATGGTGCATACCTTGTACAGGCATTTTCCTTTCAGGATATTCTGAATATGGTTTCCTGACAGAAAATTGTTTAGTTGAAAATTGTTCTCTCTGCAGTGTTTTAGTCTCTGGCTCCTTTCTGAGATCATAATAGAGGTGTCAGTTGGGATTGTGGTTCTTGTGAATGTAAAGCATTGTGCATTGAAGTATAGCTAATTTATTCATGTAATGGATTCCATTTTGGCTGGCACAATCTTTTCTACTTGTGTCTACTATGAAGCTGCAATTTCAGGAAAAGAAATGTGTACCCAAATATCAATCACCTGAGCCACATTTATTGTCATATGAGGGAATTATTCCAGAATCATTTAAAGCGTATGACATGCGCCTACTAGAGCTGAATGCAGCCCTACCAGTAGCTGCACATCACACTTGGATATTTCATGAATGTTTTGCAGGAATGAGCAGCAGAGAGGGCTGATGAGGATGTTTCATGCCCCTTGGCAAACAAAGCATTTCTGATAGTCACCCATTAAATTAGGTCTAGACGAAGCACAGCAGATAAACCCACAGTCCAAAGTGGTACACACCAGTGATATAGTTTATTAAACTTCCACTTCAAGATAGTTCACTTAAATAGATTGGTAAAGCATTCACTATATTTAAATATATATATTCTATTTTAAATCAGAGATAAGTGGCTTGCTAGAACAATTTGAAAACTACCTGTTTACTTTCAAATCATACAGATAGAAATCAAATGGAAAAATTATTGCGTTCTCAAAATATTTTGACAAAAAGTACTTGTCAGCATTAAAATTAACATTGATTTTATTCTGTTCTTTCTGTGAAGGTATTTTGAGATTCCTATTTTTTATTAGACTGTTTAAGTATACTCTCAAATCTCTTTCCCGCCAGGTGTTTAAAAACTTGCAATATATGTAACAGTGCAATAAACAACTGAACGAATTCTCAATGCATGCTTTACCTTACCAGACATGTGAACTACAATTACATATATCTTGAGTGTTGTTATAATTATTTTGTTATGCTGCAAAAGTATTTTGTGGCATTTTCTCTGTTTCTATTTACTGATGCTTTTAGTCACTGAAAGTAGAGGAGGTACAGAAAGAGGTCAAAATTGACAGCAAAACTGAATCAGGGCTTCTCATGCCAATGAAATAATGAAAACCAGCACTGTTCTTACAGCAACAATAATGAATATAAATAGACAAAGCTCAGAACAGCTACTGGGAGAAAGAGAATAAAGCATCCATTTCAAGAAAAAATCTTCTCCTGCCATCACAGATAGCTTTGTGAACTGGATAAATTAGGATGCCCTTTAAAGAATTTTCATGCTTCAAGAAATGTCTGTAAGAGACAGGTCTTCCTTATTTTCCTTTAAGGAATCAGACTTAATAGGTTGAATTTTGCTTGTATTTTCTACACTTGCATTCCTTGTGTCAATCATTCCCAGACAAAATCTGTTATTTCATCTTTGACAAACTTTGATACTTAATGTGAATGTCTTTCCCTCCCTGGATTTATTGTCTCAAGCACACATATCCCCATGTCTCTATGAAAAGCATTAGCAGAGTGCAAGTACTATCTAAATAACTGTCACTTGATACAAGACATTTGCCCAACTCTTTTCTGTTTGAAATTAAGTCCACATATAAATGTGCAAATCTGCAACAAAGTAATTTAATGGAATAGCTTTATCTCATTTTCTTCCATATAGAATGCTGGGCACCATATGTAAGGAAAGATCAAAAAGACAAGTTTCTTCGCTTTTTTGACTGATAACATCTTTCAAGCCCACAAGATTAAAAATAATTGAATAAGTGCAATATAATTTAATCCCAAGAGATTATAATATTTTTGTCTGTCGCTAAGCGATCCTATGGACCTAAAGTATTTTATGCCGCATCTGTTTGAAACTCAGCAGAGAAATATCTTGCCTCTCATTGAAAATATCTGAATATAATTATATATTTTTCTGGAATTACAAAATAGCAATTTATTAATATATTTATTGATGTCATCATGCTATAAGATAACAATTCTGGTTAATTTGCAATAATTTTATTAATCAGGAGATCTTAAGATTTGCAGACATATCTTAGATTTCAAATTTCAAGAGGTAGAACTGATGGAAAAGGAATAAAAAGCAAATTCAGAATAAATTTTCATTGTTTAACAAAGTATCATTTAATGTCTCTTTTGTTAGATTCATTTATTAAGCTTCAGTACATGAAAATTTTTCTACCTGCAAGCATCACTTGTTCTGCAAAATGAAATTTATACAAATGTCTACAGTCATCTGTATTTTGAAAACTCTCTTAGGAAATTTAAACATATTTTAAAGATCTCAGCTACACAAATTTGCCAAAGGAATTATAAACATCTATTAGAATTTCCCTCCAATTCAGTTTTACCTTATAGGTCTTTCAGGAAAAATAATACACACCTAAGGCATAGCTTTCACAAGATGTATTACATAGCTATAGAATTTAGAAGTCCAGTCAATACAACTTCATTTAAATTTCCAAAAAGCGTAAATATTTTGTTTTTTCAGAGACTAACTTCATACCACTCCTATATCCTTTGAATCAATTATTTCTCTCATCAATGAGAAGTGCAAATTCAAAATAAACAGCTAAAGCTGGTGACTTGCCAAACATCTGAAATTAATGTAAAGTAGGATCCAGATCTGTTCTGAGCACAGCAACTAAAAATTTTGGTGGAACAGAAAGATAAGGTCTCTCGAGATCATATGTTTTGCGTCTTAAGTATTATAAAGCAGATGAAGATTTAAGCAACTTTAAACCCTTTTCTAAGACACTGACATCAGTGGCATATCCAAAGCATAAATAAATTTTCTCCAAGGAGTTAACAGGTACATTAAAGATGGTACCAAAATTTTTGCTGATTTCACTGCATCCCATCTATTAAGTTCACACAGACAGAGATAATAAAACACCATGATAGAAAATACAATTTAAAGATGTGTTTGTAGTCTGTCATATAATTACTCTATAATGTATTTTTCAGCTTAAAAGTGTAAAACTGCTGAGCAAAGCTGCTCAGCAGCAGCAGCATGTGTGTTTTTTTGACTAAAGAGTTTTAGTTTAAGTGGAACTCCTTTGAGGAAAATGAAAGATTGCTTGATTCTCAAGAGTACCTAAACTTGTTTAACTGAGAGAATTTTCTATGGCTCAGAGGGGAATCTGTGCCCCTGCCTCTAAATTTATAAGTGATAGAATGAGACTTCAAGGAGACTGTAGAGTTTATTCCACATAGGAATCTACTGAAGGTTACTTGACTACATAATATGGGAGGAAAGGATATTAAAGAGAAGTGGTAAAATACATATTTCAGATTTTCATACACTGTCTAGCTCATATTTGTTTTCACTATTAAGAACAGGAAAATTGTTAGCTTATTACATAATGTTCTAATAAAATAAGGCTATAGAGAATATTATTGTTTTGACATCTCTTGCTGTGTTATTTACCCAGCAAGTCTCAACCAAGAAGATTACCAAACAAAAATATAAATAAAAGAATCCTATTAAATTGGCAAGTAAGAATATGTAAAGAGAGAGCATAAAAAAATGAAACTGAAGCTACTTATGGAACCATACCAGCTTTGCTTTACCTAGGTGTTAAATATGTAAAAGCTCAGTAGCCAAGAAACATAGTGTGATTAAAAAAAAAAAAAAAAAATCTGGTCTTACTAATAAATCTTTTGCTTGGAAACTGCAGTGATTAATTTGTCAGTGCTAAAATAATATTCAAAAGGATTAGTTTAGTAGGAACTTATTCTAATTCTTAGTCACAAAACAGTGTTGCACATAGCTCAGGATATAATTTTTAGGAAAAGATTACTTTGTAAGAAAGATGTCTGCTATGATATACCATTAACTTTTTTCAAATAATATGTTTCATTCTATAAAACACACCAATGGCAAGTTAATATGCCTATATGTGGGTGGGACACAACAGACAGACTAGAACAGCACTGTACAGTATGAGATTGCAGATGGAAAAGAACAAAAGTAAATATTAGAGGATGAGAACACTTTTAAGTACTTAAGACTGATTGTCACCAATTTTCTCTGCCTGTTATGAAACTGAAATACAAGCTGCATACTACACATGCTATTCTACTTCGAATTTTCTTCTGGTCTTCTAGGATGTTTTCAGATATTATTTGGATTGGGGGATATTATCTATTGAGATTTTTTTAAAAGGCAGCTAAAAAATCTAAGAAGAAGAGGGAAGAGGCATTTCTGTTTATAAAATATGAATATATTAAAAAAGAAAAAAATTAAGGAAAAAAAAAAAGAAGAAATCATTGGATTTGAAAGGAACTCAACCCAAATAGAAGATAAGCAATTATAAGTAAATTTTTGCAGTGTTTTGAATAGGTATTCAGTCAGTAAACCTGAATTAGTCCAAATGCTATAATTACCTGCTTCATGCTTAAAATTCTATTGTTCATGAAATGAAATTAAAAGCAAGGTAACTCTAGGTAGTTCTGTAAATCTTTCTTAAAAAGAAAAGTATTATCAATGGCTATAGTTCATCTTATCTCAAAAAATCTATCAGCTAACCAACACATCAAAGGACTTGCATGACAGTTCTATCCTACTCTGTTTCTAATTATGAGGTTCTTCTCTGCAGGAAGCAATTCTAAAAGAACTGGAACAATTCCTTCTAAAGACTACAAATATCAGAAGAATTCTGTGTGATCCATCCTGAAATGCAAAATATCTGAACTCCTCACATCTTGCAACATGCATGTACACAACCTTTTTCTAGGTGAAGAGTCTCTGGAAAACAGGTTTTCAAAATAACTTCTGAAATTATTTTCTCATTATTATTATCTTCACAATCTTATGTTAAAAATTAAAAGAATTTTTTATCTATCGAATGAAACTTGCAAAAAAGTATCTTTATCTAATATCTGCCTGAGACATATTTTGAATTTCCCATATTTTAAATAGTGAGAAATAAATAATGTTGCAAGTAGAAGTAAAAAGAATGACACTTGTTTTTCCATATGCAGAAAATAACTTGTGTGGAAATGTTAAGATGGGGAGAAAAGAGCATCAAACAAAACAGATGTTTTCAGATTATTTCTTTTTCTATAAAAAAGTTATAGTTTTTATATATTTCTTTTTATTCTATAAAAAGAAACTATTTCACATGTTCTGAAAGTACATGACTTCTGAGCTCTGCTACACCCCACAAAGTTAAAGAGAACCTTTTATTTCCATGAAAATGCATCACTGTATTTCAGGAAACAAACATTTATGACAGTTTGTAACTTTTCCTTGTGTCCCCTGCCCTGTTGTTGTTGGGCAGGGGAAAGTTCCAAGGTTTGTGAGCGCTGGCCTTTCAGGCACTTGGCTTCATGGTTTCTCACAGAAACCTGCAGTTTCCAGCCAGCATAAAAAGACCAGGAGAGCAGCTCAGACTTTTTCCACAGGCTTTATTATCATCCGTGAAGGGGTCAGGCTACAGATCCAAAGATGGGGGATCACACATGTAATTTTAAAGGGTTTGGGGGGATCACAAGTAAACCAATGGAAAACAGGGTTAACACATTTTGGCCAACTACATTATCTTTCTTTGTTTGGGACAAACAATTACAAAGAACCAAACCTAACCAATAATATCCTAAAAAGATAAGAAGAAGAGCTGACATTTTTCTAACATGAGTCATTCTAAGCAAGTAGTTTTTCTTATCTCAAAGGAGGTTCCAGGGGGCTGTCACAGGGCTGTCTGCAGAGGGATTCGTCTCCTCTACAACAGTTTACATTATCAAATTTCTGCATTATACCCTCTGCCATGATCTGCAGTACAGATCATCTGCAAGATTTTTATATTATTGTCCCAGATTCAAAACAAATTGTAATGCTGCATAGAAAATATTCTGATTTACAATGGTCAGCAAGAGTTACTTAGAATAAAGTTGCACTGAGAAAATGTGGTGTCTTAGCTTAAGCTAGGTACAGAACTTGTATTCTCAAATAGAAACCTGGATTGCATTTTTTCCTTTATTTCTTATTTATACAGCTAACATTTCAAGTCATTATGCCTGTGGTCAAAACTGAGTGTTCATAAACAACTTCGCTTCCTCCCAGGTGATGTCATGAGAGCATTCTCTTATTGAATATGGGAGATCAGGAACATGCTCTGTGTCTCTTGTTGGATGATAAGCACTCAGCTAGAAGAGGAGGTAGGGACCTGTGGTCAGATTTCAAAAAGCATATTTCTGTCCCTGACTGAATTTTTAAAAGGCCACAGAAGGAAAGTCACTTTACTTCCCTCTCTTGCAATAGCTCCTAGTAGAATCTATGCAGCACATAGCTACAGAATGATGATGGCTCCCTCCAAGAAACGTTCTAGATGTGAATCCCCTTAAACGAAATACAGTAGCTGCAGCTTTCAAAAGCCTGCTTAGCTGAAAATGTCTGTGTCTTCTATTCTGATTTTAGCACACGTGCTGGGTTCATGTGTTAAGGGAGCATTTATATCTTAACTGCTCATTTTGGCTTGATATCTGGATGTCACCAGAGCACAGATTTCCAGATTAAATGGTTTTATAACTGCAAATCTTAGCTTAGATTCATGGGTAACTTTGTCATTCAAAATACATAGTAAGGTATACGCAAGAAATTAGCTTCATGAAATTGTTTCTTAGGCACATCTGCCTATACCCCACTGCCAGAGCCAAAAATAGATGATCTTGAACTCTCCCATTTGCTTTAACAAACCAGTCAAAAAAGGCTTTGTCTGGCACCAAAACTATCAAAACAGTGCTAAGGTTTTTAATTTGAAAATGGCAAGGTCTAGAGCTGCTCTATGACACAAATCATAGTGCTGTTAATTAAACTCTAAAGCAAATACTAAATTTTGAGCTGCAATAATTACCAACATTTTCTCTAGGGCTCAATATCAAGTACTTATTTCAATTAATTAACTGGTATGATGTCTTCAATAACATTAAAAAAAAGAAAAGAGGTTGTTAAAATTCAGCTGTATTTATTAACAAAATCTTTGCCCCTCAAGGCTGAAACTTATCTTATTATCACCTTGGTCCCAAGAGATTAATAGCATGAAGTCCATAGCTATCATCTCTGCAAAATATTCAATATTCTGCAATAAAGCCTTTTAAAGTAAATATGAGATGACATCTGATTAGAGACCTGTCAGCTTGAGCAGGAAGACTTGACACTTTGTTTCTAGCTGAATTTCAAGTCTGTTATTTTGATAATTGCACAAATGAAATTCTTGCATATTTTTCCACAATGTGAAAGCTATGAGAAAATAAGGGCTGTCATTCATTTGTTAACATGATCTAAAAGTAACACAGTGAATGCAAAACATTTGATTGGCCAACTTTTTCTTTTGTGAACCAATACCCTGTTGCTTGCTAGACGTTTTGAAAGGCTCTGAGGGATCTTCATCCATCATGATGGCTCATGAAAAGCAATTTCATGTTCCCCTGTTCCAGTCACCATCTACTTTCTTCAGCTCATCACTAGATTCCAACAATAGTCAACATCTCGCTCACCAGTGTGATTGAGCATGAATTGCAAGAGCATTAAAATGTCTGACTAAACTGATATTCATTTAATGTTTCCCATCAAGCTGCTAGACAAATTACATCAGTAGTTTCCTTAACCCTTCAATCCTCTAACCCTTTAACTCTTCAAATCTAATTTAGAAAATTTAGTGCTATAAGTCAGGATGTACATTTTAACCTCCATAAACATCACTAATTCAGTTACTTGCAGGCACTGTAATGTCAGTATTTATTTGATACAAATAAAGCCAATAAAGCAAATATTTGCAAAAATACTTATAGTCAGTTTCTCTGTCCAGAAGGTGCCACTATGATCTTCCAGATAGTTCATTGAATGCATGAATTGAAGCTTTCCCCATGCCCAGAAACAAGATAAAAAGTATGTCTTCTAGAAAATAGTACAGTTTAGACTCCAAGAAATATTGAGTTTATTAAATCCCATTGGTGAACTATTATAATTACCCTCTCTCTTCCTTGGAGGAGCTTGGTTTGTCTGTGTGTACCAGAAACCTACAAAACTGGAAAAACCTGTCATCATAGAAATATACCTATTGCAGTACTTTTCTCTTTTCTCTTTACTTTCTTACTTAAAGAAGAAACTCTGTTCTTCTAAAAAATTATCATTCCTGAAAAAGAATCAGTTGCATTTCCCTAGCTTAATAGAAAGATCTAACCTGGAAAGTAGTTTTGAGACCTTGGTGCAGTTTTTTAAGTTTTAAAAAGTATTTGTAAACAGACAAAGAGTACATTGTTGGCTGCTGTTTTATTTCCAAAAGAACTCAAGATCTTTAGAGCACATTTTTTCCCTTAAAACCAAACCTTTCCTCCCATTTGGGAAAAATCAACATCTCAGTGTTCCATTTTACCATACAAACCTTGTTGAAATATTTTTTTGACTTTTATTTGCACAAATTATTTTCTTTCTCTTGTTCTTACTCCTTTGTTGTATCTGAGCTACACCATGCTACCAGCTCGCAGCATAGACAGTAGACTTTAATAACTCTTAAATCTCTATCATTGTTTCTCTTCTACCAAGTGAAAAAAAAATATATAAAAGCAAATAATAAAAGGAAAGGTAGTAGTAATTTCCTCACTGGTTAGTCTGAAAGCCCTATTGCGCTGTTTCTATACTCATAGTATATTGGATTTACTATAGAGGTTCATTTATGACAGGCATGGTATCTGGACACCATAACATGTCTAAAAGTTGTTGCATATTTACCTCATTAAAAAACCCAGAAATCTAACTTTGTTTTCTTTTAAATGAAAATTTCCATTTAAATAAAACACTATTTTTTACCTGTGAACATTAACATGTGTTGTATTGCTTACAATTTCACTGAGTAAAACATAATCTGCTGCTTACAGCAAATAAATACAAAATGTAGTTTTCCAGCAAAAAACAGAATCGGACAGCGAAGAAAAAGACATTAAAGGCTTTCAATTCATAATTAGCAATTAAGAACTATTTTTCTCATTTAAATAAATAAATGTTCTCCAGACAGTGTACTGAGCATTGTAGTCTCACATCCATTTTTATCTCTTTCTAGACAAAACAACTACTCTGCCACCAGCACATTTCTGCTGCACATGAAATAATCTGCATTTTTGCCATCATGTTTAGCATTAGATTGTATAAGCATAAAACAGCCTTTGTTAAACAACATTGCAATCAGATTCTCTAAAATCATGTGGGGTAGTATCATCTGACTGATACAAAATTCGACAGCAGGGTTCTCTATTCCTGTACTAAATAAAATGACAAGCAAACATGCTTCACAACCATATTTTAAATGGCTCACTCTTGTCCATCTACCAACAAATATACACACTCCCAATAACCTATTTCTGTGTTTGTTTCTAACTTTTCTCCTCGTTGGCGTATTTTTCGCTTGAGTTGGCACCAAACAATCAGTACTTTTGTTCTTCAGCTGCTCAAGCGGCAGCGACCAGGGCAGCCACAACAGACACAGTTCTGGCAGCTCCCAGTGTGTGCCCCTGCCTTTTATTCAGATGCTGTTTACACAGTGTTTACATGTAGACCACGTAGCTTTTATAAAGCTCAAAGCTCAGATTTTAAATGGAAAGCTTATTAGGCACAGGAGTCTCTCAAATTAAATCATAGTAAGTAGCTATTTAAAATGCTTTGGGAGATAGAATCCAGAGTAATACATTTTTATACACAAATAATGCTATCTAAAGAAAAAGAGAAAAATGGAATAGAAAATGTAATCAGTGAGATGGACTGGACACAGGAGTTTTATTGCTACACCATTTGTCCACTGTAGAAAAACCCCGAATCATTCTTCTCTTAATTTCATCATGTATAGGCAACTGTGATCATACATAACAAATAAATCCATGAAAGCAATTTCCTTAGCTAAATCTCCCAGAAACATACATTGAAAGGGTACAATATATTTCTACTGGTGATTTTTAATCTCTGTCCCAAGAAATTCAGACAAACCAATCTGGTCTGTCTTAAAAGTCAAGCAGTTTCCTTTCTGTCCTAAATTTTTATTTCCTTGTTTTTGTTTTGTTTTGTTTTTTTCTTTTTAATCCTTTTAACATGGGATGTAGAAATGTAGAGTTTCAAATCTACATTTTGTCTCAGACATGGAAATTGTTTCAGACTGGGTGAATTTCACCTCCAGTAACATGGAATTCTGTCTAGGAATTGAACTATGAATTCTATTGTCACTATTTCCATTAAAATGTGTGTCTCTATGAAGTGTTCTGGTTTAGGTGAATTGGATTTGCATTGTACTACCTGACAGTTTGTGCTAAGCTTATCTTTTAAGAATTTCCTATTTCCTCTTCAGTCTTCTTATCTTCAAGTTCTGTACCAATATAAACTTTAGGAAAACATAAGCTCCTTATTCCATATTTGTGTTGCAGCCATCTCCTCACTCTTTCTCATCCAGTAATGCACAGTATTCATTTAAAACAGACATAAGTGCACATCCTGAAAATGTGACCCTGCAACAACCCCCAGAATCCAAGAAATGTTTGCATCAATGTTATTTTATTCAGAGCAGAATGCTGCTAACAGAGTCACCGTTTCACTGTGGTCTTAGTGCAGAGTTCACAAATGCAAGCAAAAGAGAAGGTATTAGAGACTGAATTTGAAAAATCTGCTTTAGACTGCACTTCAGTTCTCTTTACTAAGAATTGAAATGTTCTAGGAACATATATCTCTGAAACAGCATACGAGAAGGTTGAACAAAGAAGCACAAATTTAAACCAATAAAGATAAACACAGCAAGTCTTTAAATTTCTAAATTTCTTGTTAAAAAATTTTAGTTCCACTGTGCTTTAAGCTGTTTTTCATCACTAATGGATGATATTTTTGGAACAATAAGGTTTCATAGCTGATAATTATGAAATTAATTATCCTGCCTTAAATTTTGGATTATTAATTACAGATTAAAATTATTTTCATCATTACAGATCATGCTATCATTCCAACCTTCTTTTTCAAATTATGTTTTTCTGCACATCCTTGTAAGTAAAACAATACCAAATATGCTGGGATATGCATAAGCAATCTTTTAGCATTAAACACTTGACTGGTTGAACATTCAAGGGAATGAGGCAAAGTCTATTTACTGGAACACATATCTCCAGGAGTGGAATGAAAGTATATTAACATTAGTTTCTTTTTTTGGTGACATCAGCTGAGTGTTTTGCATGTGTAATTCAAAGCAATGCCTATGAACAGTAGCATAGGAAAACTCTTATTTTACACTGCTCTGGAGATGGTGGTTCAAAATCTAGTACATAATTAAATATATGGGATGGATGTAGTTGAGTGGTTAATGCATGTAAAATTTCCTTCGACAATTCAAGTTTAAATTCACTTTAGTTCTTATAAATCTTGCAAGAGTATAATTGACTTAACGTTTTCTCCAGTGCAGCTAATACATTACTTTTATTTCTGATAGCCAACACTGAAACATGGGGGGAAGATTGGGCTTTTGGTCTATTTGGTTTTTTTTTCCCCTAATCTTTCATATATTGCTGTATGCGTAATTAGTTGGTGACCTAAAACAATGATCTGTTCATTTCAAGACCATAATTGTTAGTAAAATTAATCAAATAAATTATGACACTATGACACTAGGATCATAGGTAAACAAATTATTGTGTTAAGAATTATGTCTTTTAGGTCTGTGACCCATTTATTTTCTATATGTCATTTAATTAACAGAAAACGGAAAAAGAAGAATTTTGTCCTCAATTATAACTTCATGCTCTCTATTCTGCTGACCCAAAGCCAAAGTTAGTTCCATTGAAACTGAGTGACTTCAGATTTCCATACCTTCTTCCTGCTGCTCATATCAATTACAAATATAACCTTGAATTCAAAATTAATTTTGATTAATTTTGATTTTTCATTTTTTTTGAGAATTTGTCTAGCACTTTGATTACCTATGAATAAATTAGTTTATATAAAAGCATTTCCAAATCTTTAGTGTTATAGTACATATATATAAGTAAATATAAATTTAAAAAAATGTAAACTTCCAAATACTTATTTTAGAAAGCCAGAAAAATAGACACTTGTTATTAATAAATAAATAACATCAGCAGAAAAAAACCATGAGCACCAAAAATTTTCAAAAAACTCCATGGAAAACTATACTGCTTTAGACTAGGGTAAAACTAATTTCCCTCACAGTAGCTAGAATGTGGCTGTGTTTTGGATTTGTGCCAGAAATTCTCTTCACCACCAACAGTTTCCCACAGAAATCCTAAACAGCCCCATATCAGTTATGAATGCACGAAAAAAAAAAAATTATCTCTACCCCAGATAAAAACACCACAATAGCACAAAGATGTGCTAGGCTTTGCTTTACCTGTTGAACTGTATTTATTTCAACCCAGGAGTTTTCTCACGTTTCCTCATCCGAACCTCCCCTCATCCCACTGGGGAGATGAGTGAGTGGCTGTGTGGGGCTCAGTAACCCACTGGGGTTAAAGCACAACAAAAACAGAGAAAGGACAAGTTTTATGCCAATGTCCTGTAAACAAAGTCACATATACAATCCTGGTATATATTGGTTGTAAATTTAAATAATACTGAAGACCTTTTCTTCCTGTTGAATTTAATGTGAGTTTTCATAAGAAATAATACTAATTATTTGTCCTGATATTTATCAAAACTCCCAGCCATTTAGGCAACAAAGCAAACGAAGCAAAGCAAAAAATCATGTCATTGCACAGGAAAATTTTATCAGATATGGTGATAATTCCTTCTTAGGTTCTATATTTATTTAAGGTGCTATTTTCTCTTTTCTCAAATAAAGGAGAAAATAAAGATTGCCTGTTCCAACATTTTCCCCAAGTTAATTTTCCACTTTATCCAGTAAGATGAACTGAATTGCTCTCAAACTGTCTTTAGAGAAAAATCAGTCACTCTTGTGTTAACAGCAGGGCATGCATGTTTCTCAGACCTGCTGAGTTTTACTTTAGTTTGTCTCTTAAATTATTTACAGATTAGTCTATCCCATAGTTTTTCTTTTCTCCTTTGATAATAAATCTTTTAGCATTCAATCACCTCTTTCTCAAAATGGAAGCTTATTTTTTTGTTTGCAACATTACATTCTAATAGTAGAAAATTCATTCAAGTTGATCAGTGGACTTTGACTGTCTCTGTCTCACCAGTGCTGCCCCACTGTTAGACTGTGTAAGAGGATACAAACAGAGGAACACTGCAAAACTACCCCGCCTGTAATAATTTAACTGATCTGACATTCTTCTCCATTGCATAAACTCAGGTTTTTCTGCAACTTTTAAAACCCCTTTTAATGTCTAATCAGTGATTTTATGAATCCAATTTTTTACGAGTAGCATATACAAAGTTTATATTGCATTTAATTTTCCATTTTGGCCATTCATAACAACTGAGGTCAGGAAAAAAAAAAAGAGTAAAACTAAATAAGCCAATTATTTTCACAGCTTTCTGTATTTGTTGCTATAAAACAGGTTCTGTTTTCATCATAAGGATTAATGTCTCAAGTAGTTGCCAATGCTGCTTTGGCAATACCTTGTCTCTCATTAGCTAAAGCCTAGGTAAGCAAAGAGCACTGCCTTCTGGGACGTCTCTTATGGTTTTTTACCTCTTCCTCGTCTCCTTTCCTGTCAGTAAAATAAAAATAAAATAAAACGAAAAGAAAAGAAAAGAAAAGAAAAGAAAAGAAAAGAAAAGAAAAGAAAAGAAAAGAAAAGAAAAGAAAAGAAAAGAAAAGAGAAAAGAAAAATTCTGGTTTGCAGCAATATTTCAGGAAATATTCTCTGAAATGTAGTATGAGAAGAGATCCAGAATGCCCCTGTTAATATACTAAGTAAATTCAGCTTTACTTATTGGGAATTAGGAACTACAAATATTCAGAATTTTTTCTTTCTTCTGCGACTATCACTTTAACCTTAGCCCTTTTTTAGTGCATATAGTTAAAAGTAAAATGTATCTCTCTAAAAAAGAGGAGGGGTTATAGTTTGCTTATTTGGGTTTTTTGTTGTTGTTTGTTTGAACTCCTGTAACATCTTTTTGTTATATAACAAAGCAGATTTGTCTCTCTGTAGCTCAGTAATATCTTTGAGCATTAAGAATGCTGAAAAGCAAATGCTTCACACATAGAAGGCAGAGGGGAAAACAGGTGTGAGAACTCCAAGCATGTCACATGGAAGAGCTTTTCCAGTGCTTGTAGAAAGTATTCACTTAAAGGAAAAAAAAAAACAAGTAAAATAAAATAAAATAAAATAAAATAAAATAAAATAAAATAAATACCCAAGCCCAGTGTTAGCTATATCTCATGTCTGTATGTTTAAAAACTCAAATGGTACCATAAGGAAACCAGTTTTTCTCTGCAGTGAATGCAGGAAGTGTGCATGAAAACATGTCAGGCTTGAGTAATACTGTGAATATAATTGCCTAGTAAAGAACTGGTACCTGCCACTATCTGTGCTTCATTAAGATCTCTTCATGCCAGATTCCCCATCTAAGTGTCCTGTGCAAATGTTGGACATTTCTGGATATTAGTATGTACTAATTAAGCAAAGTAAAAGGGAAAATTATACACTTCCTTATAGTAGATCATGCCACCTTAATTTCTGAACCATATCTTTGATTTCCACCAATTTTTGAGGCATAGTACCCTGAAATAGCAGAAAAAAAAAAAACAGGCAATGAAGAAACAACTATTCTGAAGTTTCATCCCTATAGAATATGAACAGTAAGGCAACAGAAATTCAGATATACTCAGAAGCCATGAATATAAATGCTCAAGTACTTGTGAAACTTAAATGGTGCATCTCTAAATGGAAATGCCACACCTATCATATGATCTAAGTTCAAAAGCTCTGGTGATGAGTGCAGACACCCTTTGGGAACTTGGCAATGAGACCCTAGTGGAGATATCAGTATGACACCATGCCAGTTGGGCAGATCAAAATTATTTACCTCTTCCTTAAATCTGGGGGACAATCAAGGCATGAATTCAAATGAGTTTCTGGTTTACCTAGGAAAATCCACTTCAATGTCACATTTAATTTTGCTTTTCTGTCATACTAGTTTTCAAGGAACAGAACTCAAGTCCATTCCAGATCACTCTTCTTACAGTGTAGTTGTCTTGGCATTTGTTTACGACTGTTTTAACTTTAGGATATGAGCTATTTTGAAAGCTGTAATCTGAGACAATATACAAACTAAAAGTGAAACCTCAGTCTCCCAGACACCTGAAACAAACATTGGCAGTATGTTGAGTTCAGAGTCCATGCATGGGACCCTAATCTCCTAGACAGGTCAACACACTCTTCACCAGAGCTTTGTATGCTGCCTTACTAATCAAGCTTCCCTTCCCACTCCCCCCCCCCCCAAACTTTCTTTTTTCTTTTTATTGATTGCAATAAAAGAACCAAAGAAGCAAAGTTGGGAAGTAATTGAAGATGAAAATGCTGAGCCAACCATAAAACTGTGACCCAGAACTTCAAATGTTAAAAAGGAAATATCACCACTACACACAAGTGCAGTTCATCTTTTATATTTTTATCACCATGGAGAATGCCACTAATTCTTCGTTCCCTCCATCATATTAAAAATTATCTTGTGATCTTTATTTACAAAACCTTTATATGGTGAATTAGATATATCTACCTTAAAAGGAAAAATCCAGAGTATAATGGAATGAACTTCATTAACAACAGCTGTCTGCAGAGTTGGAAGTATATGTGATATTATGCGTCATGGCCTCTTTTAAACAAGGTGCTGAACTCGAATCTGTACTGCACAGTGACTTTTGCAGTTTATTCCTACTGTGTTTTCCAAAGGAAAGCATTTGGAAATGCTCATTTATAACACAGTAATAAGATTTCAGTATAGTGGAGCAGGATGAAGAAACAAAAATAAAGATGTATTTTATAGAAAAAAAATCATATTCTATAAATGCATCACTGCTAAAATATTGATTTTCCTTCTGTCCAGCCACACAAAAAATGCTGATTCATCAAAATGCTATCAGTATGCATCATAAGACTGATGTCCCATATCACACTCATGATTTATTTTAAATCCTGTTAGATTTTATTCACATGACTTTTACTCTCCCTTTTCTATACTTTGTACCAAATAGTTTAGTAACATGTGTTAGTAAGATCAAGGGTCTAAAACAGAATTTGTAGAAATAAATCTGAAATTCATTATCTCATATTTCAAAAAAATATATACTTATTTATGGTGATGTCAATCTATTTGAAATGGTGAGTTAAAATATTTGCCTTATTAAAAGTGTATATGTACTGAAAATACATAAAATTCATATTATACATGCTCAGAGTGTTTTTTTATACATATAATAGATATATAACCATCCACAGTGGTGGCAGATAAGACAGAATCCACCTGTAGTCTGGATGAATGCCTGCAGACTTCAGCAGTGTGATCTGGGGATAAATGGGCAAAGAAGTTCTAGGGAGAAGACAGCTTGGAAATAATGAAGAGGACTTGGAGTGGATATATAGGTAAATGAGATAACACTGACCCAGTCACTTCCCTGACCCCTCAAAGGGAACTAATTTCCTAGTTATCTACATATGCTTATAATGGGTAATGGGTTCAGATCCGCATCTGATTTTGGTTTTTTTTTTTTTTTTTAAGCAATGAAGCCTTTTTGTCTCCAGTGTTGTTTGAGATCATGACTCATAAATGCCTGAATAAACAATTACTTGACAGCACAGTTGACTTCTGAAGCCGGTGATACTGCTCCATTGTTAAAAGCAGAGCAGGAAGAATAAGCAATGACTTGTATGAAATACAGTTCCCCTGCTCTTTGCTCCCAAGTTCTAAATTGATCTTCCAAGCACTCTTATCTCCAAAAAATGCTAAAGTTCATCATATGTAACAAAAATGGTTACTTTTCCGAATTACTCTCCCAGAGAACACTCCTGGTCCTTTATTGCATCTTTTTCCTAGCTTGAGTGTTCAGACTCTTCCCAGAACTGCAGGTTCTGCTTTAAATGATGCAGACCTTTGTTAGGAGTGGAAGACCAACATATGGATTATCATCATGCAGTTTTAACATTTCATTATTCCTACACTGTCCTGGGCTCTACAAATGGCAGAAAGAGAAATGTTGTAAAAGGGACCACATTTCCTATTACATAATGTATGTTCTTTTACCTCCTATCTCACACAGGACAGGGATGGAATGACAGCCCATATTAAACTCCTTCTGGAGCATCCCTTTCGTCATACTCCAGATACTTCACAGATGGTTAACTTTGGTCTATTCACTTAAAGTGCGTCTTCTACTGTTATTTTTTTATAATTTTTGCGTGGCATGTAGAAATAAAAAAGGGAAATAAAGATAAGATTATATTACTTCCAAAATAGGTAAATAAAATACAAGAGGAAGTCAATAAAATGTAACGAGTAAATAAATTACAGGACACCAGTACAATGTCTAAGAAACAGGATTATTTATTTTCTTTTGGGATTTCATCTAAAAGTATTTACTCTATTGACCTAAAGAACTGTATAGTTCCAACATTTTGAGAGCACCAAACTGCCACAGACTTGAGAACAGGGGTTGTTTTAAATCTCAAGATGAGTAATGGATAGATATAGATAACTCCATGTAGAGGGGTTTTACTGATTTTCCTGCTGATTTTAACAAGAGGAAAGTATGAGAAGCTGTTTGACTACTGTGTATAAAATGAATAAAGTAAATAAGTCAACTTTTTTTCCTTTCTGATGCTCATGGGATCTCTGTGAAAATTGATAGAAAAAATCACATTTGATAAGTTTCTCTCAGGAATATCATCACTTTCCTGCTTACAAAATAACATATGTTCACTTTGCTTGACACTGCATGAAGAAGATAGCATACTGTAATGTGAAATTTGGAGCAATATACCTCATGTGGTTAACAGAAACATTAAGAAATAATTTTTGGTGGGAAGGCTGGCATTCATGATATCATTTTCTGACATTTTACTGGCATGAATTCCATCTCTGTTGACTTAAATGCCCTATTTTTAACTTTGTACAGACAAAAATAAAATCAGGAAATGATTAATTATAGCTGCAACAAAGAGTTATCAGGCAACACTTTAGGCATAATGAGGCCTCTGTTCCATTAGTGTAAATCGGTTGCACTTTTTTTTTTCATTCCAGATAAAGATCTGGATCAAGAGCAAGCTGTAAATTGAACTCTAAAGTGTAATGCTCATAGGTGATACCAATAGTAAGCAAAATATTTAGTGCTATGAAGTTAGCGACCATAAGTGTTCTTCCCATGACCCTAGCTTAAAACACTTCTGTTCAGAAATGCCACCATGCAATTTTTGCTCCAGGCTTTTTACTTAATTCTCCATGCTCTTTAACAGTGTGAATTTAATGGTAAATGGTAATGGTAATGGCAAATACTCATATGGAAAGCTAACAAGCAAACACACATCTCCTTTGCCTAAAGGAAATATTTTATGTCCAGTACAACGGTCTGCCCTTTCAATAGAGAAATAAAAGTATTTTAAACAATAAAAGGTTATGAATAATCAAAATTTTATCAAAGAAGAAAAGAAGACATTAATGGATGTCTATAACTTCATAAAATAAAGGGCTTCAATTATACTACAAAATCTTAATATCGAATAGTATATAAACTGAACAGGGGTATGTCAACAACATAAAGACAAACCACTGCTGTCCTAATATTCTAACTTATGTAAACACAGACATAAATCATGACATATTTCAAAACATTATCAGTTGAGTGGTTGATTTACTAGTAATTATGGCAGCAAAACTTTTCATTTTGAAAATCTGAATACTTTCATGACAAAATTTGATGACCAAAGTGAAACAAACCTTCTGTCTCCAAACGTGCCTGTATTCTGTGATACAGAAAAATTTGGCCTCCCTATGCCGACAGCTTTGAATTTACTGGAAGCTGAACAGCAGGGCTAATGTAGCACTGAGCCATACTAAGGAGCCATACTGAGAAATGAGGTGTGTTAGCCTGGAGATGGCTCCACACCGATGCAGATACTGAGAGACTGCCTTAGAGCAGGAATGCACTCTGCCCACTCTGAACAACCTCAGGCTTCCTACTGCCCCCCACCCAGCCAAACTCCTGCCTGCAAGTATCATCTGAAAATAACATTCAATGATTTATTTATTTCACCAGGTGGAAAAGTTCCTATTGATCCTGAGTTAAAAGGTTTTCCCACCAGTAATCACCTTGATATTCTACAGCCTATATTATTTCAGCATTTATCCTACAAAGAGAAAGCATTACAGCTAAGATTAGTCTGAAATCTTTCATGATACCTAATGAAAACAAACAACCTTGTGTGACAACATGATATGAATTTTGGAGAAAGCATAAAAATAAAACTTTTGAGAGCTTTTGTTCCAAAACATGGGAAACATTGCCCTTTAGTTAGAGTTTCAGCTCTGTTTTATTGCAGTATCATGATCAGATCTTTGTGTCATGGAGAACATTTCCCACAACTAACTTTAAAGATAGAGACATAAATTGCCTCATGACTACTCTGCTGTAGAACTTTTGCCTATAAATGGTATTTTCTGTAGTTTGAGCTCTGCAGCTCTTCTAGATTGTGCAGCTCACCAAAATTTTCACTATATGAAGCACCCTCTATTACTGCATGAGTAGATTCGAGAAAAAAAAAATATTGAAGCAGTAAGATATTTTTACAGTCATTTATTCGCCCTCCCCCCTTCAAAAAGCATAAGTTGAAAAGGGGGAAGGGCATGATTTGCTGTACAAAGGAAGAAAAAAAGAAGGTAGAGTAGGACTTTTCTTCAGCTCAGTGTCACAGATTATTAATATTCTTGAAACTTAAAAGAAAGGTTTTATTCTTCCTTTCCATCAGAGTAATTTTCACTGTCTATGGACATCTTAACATGAGCTATGTTTGGCAACACTTTAGTAAAAAGGTACCTTAATGCTTTCTGCAAAGATAACTTTTGTTTACCTTGAATTTTAAATTGTGGGGTTTTTTAATCAAGACATACATATTCTGTAATCAATCTAGGTGGACTTTTATTATAAATTGTTTTGTTTCATTTCTACAGCTTTCAATATGGAGCTTACTTAACTTTCCTGAGCTCTAGCTTAATTTTATAATTGGAGTACTTTTTTCTAATATAAACAGTAAATGCCTCATGCTTCAAATCAGAATTTTATACTGTCATGGGTTTACATGGTTGAAAGTTATTTTCTTGCTTCTTAAGTGATCTCTCACTTCTCTAGACTAGAATAAACCAGTTTATTTCCACTTTCTGCTCTTGTATCATATTTCTTAGTGTTCTGAGCTTGCTATTCTTCCACAAATTCTCTTTTACCTAACAACTTTCTTTAAAAAAAGACACAAAAATGCTGACACCTTACTTGGTCTACTAATACAAGCGGAATAATTACATCATACATCTTATAGCCAATCTTCCTACATAGGCCTTTACAATTTTTTGTGTTGTTTGCTTTGGGTTTGTTTTTGTTCTCAAGATAATTTCAATTTCTACTCCTATCTTCTAAATATTCCACTTTTTAGTGAAATTGTTTATCAAGTCCAAATTTGGTACAAATCTCTTTAGACTATTACAATAAAACTTCAGCAACTGTTCTGAAAATAATTTTCCAACCAGCTCTAACCTGCTTCATTCCAGCTTCAATGGATAAGTCCCTAGATTTCTTTGAAGAATATCACACAGTATTCAAGATCCTTGTGTGATGGGCCTGGCTGAGATGGAGTCCAGTTTCTCACAGCAGCCCTCACAGTGCTGCTCTGTGCACTGGTAGCTCAAAGGTGTCGCTAACACAGCAGTGGTTTGGGTGATGCTGGGCAGGGCTGGCACAGCAGCAGCACTTCAGGGCTGTCTCTCAATATTCCCCCTCCACCAAGGGGCTGGAAGGAGACACAACCAGGGCAGATGGCACAAAGGGATAACCAAAGGGACATTCCATACCGTATGATGCCATCTCAGATATAAAAGCTAAAGGAAGGAGGAGGAAAGAGGGAGTGCTTGTTATTTACAGTGTCTGCCGGCTGCTACGCTCGCTGATGCCCTGCTTCCCTGAATGTCATTCACTGCAGAGGAGAGAATAAATTTTCTTTCCTCTCTGCTTACATGCATGCAAGCTTCCACTTTTTTTTTGATTAAAATGCCTTATCTCAATCTATGAGATGTTTTCCATCTTATTTTCTCTCCCCTGGGAATGGTAGAGTGGTTTGGTGAGCACCTGGCATTCAGCCAAGGTCAACCCACCACACCTTGAAGATGTAAAAGTATATCACACCCTCCTCCCTTACTAACAGTTTTACATTTCTCTAGTTATTTGGTGGTGCTTTCAGCAATGGTAAAGGCAGTGGTCTCTGATTTTTTATTTATTTATTTTTTAATACTAAAAATCAAACTGCAGGGAAGGAAGAACTGAAAGAAATCAAATAGATAGTTTAATCCTTCTGGAAGTCTAAATACTCCTGATACTTTATGCTGGCTGCACAGATGAGATTAATCTTGGATGATGAATATCTAGTCCTAGTTTCTACGTTTCAATTTACAATTAAAGAATGAAAGTAGAAAAAAATAATTGTGTAGACAATTACCCTCATAAGTTTCAGCTGTCCTCTACCTTCTTCAACAATTCTTTGAATATGGAAGTAGAATAACTTTCACTGCTTTAGTATTTGTTAAAAGTCATCTAGTTCAGGAAAGGGAGGTTTGAAAACGGTAAAAAATATATGGCTTTATTCAGGCTAAAAGGTCACATTTCATAGCTCAAAGGACACTTGGAATGAGATCCCCAAAACTCCTTCTTCTAATTATGATGATCATGATTGTTATTAATAATAATAACTTGTACAGTAGGTGTCAGAAATGCAAATTATTAATTTAGAGGTAAGTTGTGATCTTCACAGATCCAGAATAATTTAAATACAGTTCAATTGCATCAATAAAGTAATGTGCTCTCCAAAATTTAGTGAACAGCTTTTTGCTTCTATCATAATGCTTCCCTACTCTGTTGTGATAGTGTTTCCAAAAAAGACTGCTTCCCCTGCTGTTTGGGGAAATGTATCTATAATGTCTTGATCCAAGCATTTCATATTCAACAGATGGTAATCTTGGCTGCACATTTATTCAGGCTTCTCTGAGCCTGAGTGCTTAATACCTCTTTCTCTGCCAATCACTTCCTAACTAGCAAACGAATCCTGATCAGACATGCACCATTCCTGGTGTTCTCACTCACCTTTAGTGAACACTGACACCTTCAGACATAATTCTGAGATATGTACTTTAGATCTGCCAGGTGAAGGAGGAAGCCTGTTACTCAGTTTTTTAATCCTGAGTATGGGCAGGGAAGAAAAGAGTTTCTACAGAATTAATATTTATTTCTTCATCAGAACATGTTTGACAACCTGTACTTCTACAGGTTGAAAAGCTGCCTACTCATCCTGATCTTTTAAGAGCTGATCTTTTAAACCCAAAGACAAAATCATATTGTAGAGACAAGTTTTTCCTATGAAAATTAGTTTCATTTCATTTCTAAATCTGAAGAACACTGAGGAATGAATCTATGGGCTTTCTGTAAAAATATTTCAAATTTTGGTGGGGTTTTTTGTCTTTTCTAAAAATTGTTTTCACTTCTTATTCAACCAACTGTTACATAGATGGAGAAAGAAAAAAGATATAATTATACAGTTGTAAACATCACGAGCAATACTGCTCTAAACCAGATTATCAAGAGAGATTTCTTGAACTGCAAGTTCTATGCAGCAGAGTTTGTAAGTTTTTTGTTTGCATTGATGCTTATTTTTTCTTTTAGATCCTGAGAAAATTTATTTCTAAATAAAGTGGGAAAGACACCAAGAGTTATTGTCCCATTTATCTTTCGTCTGTACAAGAAGCAGTGAGGCAGAGCATAATCTGCTCATATTGATAACCATATCAAGGTGGACTTTCTTGTTGTTGTTGTTCTAGGATTTTGTTAATTTGTTTTTGTTAGTTTTTTGGTTGTTTTCTTTATTTATTGGAGGGGGTTTTTTGCTTGTTTGCTTTTTTTTTTTTTAATTCATGCTAGTGGATAAATCAATCCAGAAAACTGAAAGCAGACAAAAATGCGAGCCTCTGTGTAAGAAACAAACCTGTTTGGTTAGCATTTATAAAACCACATATATGATTAAAAGCAACTCATTTACATTCTTATAGTTTATCAATAATGTAAGGGCATTTCATAAAATCCATAAGGAAACATCTCTTTAAAGAGAGAAATGACTTAATACATGAATATATGTGAGACGTACTCTTTGAGGAGATATATCAACCAAGCATTGTTTCCTGATGTTATAAACTATTGTGTTCAGATTGCTTTGTTCAAATGGTTTGAAAAAATTATGATTAATTATAAAATTGTAACAATTGCAATTATAAAATTTACCATATTAATGATATATAATACTTTAACAAATATTATTGTCACACCTCCCTCAATTTTTGTCTTCTTCATTGCTAGTTTAGAAGATTGAATTTACTTTTGCTTTGTGAAAACAGGGATCCAGTAAACTAAAAAATTTTAATCACAATACTGGACTATAGAATGGAGTTATGAAAATATTGAATACTTTTACAGAGTTTACAGAGTAGGAATTCCTTTTTTGTTTTGCAATATTTGGTGCAGCGTGTCCTTCTATTCAGATTAAGTCCTATGGTACTTAAATTTACTTCCCAATATAATGAACTTTACTGTCATCATTAATTAGCATTATTCCGTGCACACTATTACTTAGTCTTTGGTATTCATATTTCTAGCAGTGAATTAGCTTTCTGGGAAACCTTCAAAACCAGTGTGCTCCACATTGTGTGTATAGTCTGATTAAAGATCTAAACAGGACAAATTTAGAGGTTTTGAAGCTACTAGGATTTTTATATAGGCATATTAAAAATCTGAAATTTGAAGCACTATTTCTCAAGACCCTACAGAAGTCACTCTTTCCATCTATTAACATCTAGATAAGACAATCTCTATATTATAATTCCTTTTGGTTTTCCCACTTTGAAATTTTGCTTATTCAGAAAAAAATTCTCATTCACAAGTTTCAATTGCAAATTTGTATCCATCATGGGAGAAAATTCACAAGGATATTTGTGGTTTAAGGATATATTTTCTTAATGTTTTGCATATCATATAATTCAGGTGTTAAGTATCATCATCATCTTCATCATCATCATCATCATCATCATCCCTAAGGCATTTTGCATCATTATTCAGGTATGAAAAAATAGAGCATTTCAAATTGTGCAGCTTGCCAACTTCTATTAGAACTCATGGCATTTGAGTTTCAGTTTCTATTTAGTGAATATTTCAGAACACAGTTTTTGGATTCACTATTTTTAGACTTTCCAGCTAGAACATTTTCATTCTTGCCCAAATGGTGGCTTTTAAACTCAGTACTATTGTTATCTGCTGTGATTTTCATTATTGGCAAGATATTTTGGCATCTCCCCATTTGAAAACTGTAATAATGGATTAATGATTATAATCAGAACACGATTTTTGACAAAGTCTAGAGGTTTGACTTCAAACAATTTTTTTTTACTTTTTCAGTAACGTGGAGGAGGTGAGTGAAGTGCACAGTTACCAAGTTTGCAGATGAAAGCAAATCATGGGACCAATTCATATGCTTGAGGGCAGGAAGGCCATACAGAGGGATGCAGGCAGACTGGATGAGTGGGCCAGCAGGAACCATATGAAAATCAAAATAAAGAAAAGCTAAGTGTGAGAGATGGGAAGGAAGAGTCCCTGAGTTGATACAGGCTGGGACTTGATTGGCTGGGGTGGAGCAGCTTTGGAACATCTCTGCGGAGAAGGATTTGCTTGTAGATGGCAAGGTGGGTGTGAGTCAGCAGTGTGTCCTGGCTGCAGTGAAATGCAAGAGCATCTTGGGCTGTACCAAGAGCAGCACAGCCAGAAGGCCCATAGGAGTGATTTGCACCTCTTCTCAGCCCTTGTGAGACTGGAATCAGGGGTCCAGTTTTGGATCTCTTGCTCAGTATGAGACACTGGCAAACTGGAGTGAGTTCCAACTTGTGGCACTTGCCCTGTGCAGAGGCTGAGAAAGATGGAAACTTTGGAGGCCTAATAGCAGCCCCCAGGTACTTATGAGGAGGTCATGAAAACATGAGAGTCAGACAGCTCACAAACATGGTGGGAGGGTAGGAGAGACTGGCCAGAATTTGGAACAAGACAGACCACCTCAATATAAGTGGAAACCTCTTGACCCCAAGGACAGTCAAACAGTGGGGCAGGCTGTACAGAGAAGTTATGCAATCTTTCTCCTTAAGACTTTTCAAGACCAGGCTTGGTCTTAGACATAAAGACCTAAATAACTTATCTGACCTCATAGCTGAATCTGCTTTGAGCATGAAGCTGGACTACACATATCCTGAGGTTTCCTTCAGTCTGAATTATTGTATGATTTTATAATAAAGAATAAAGCATGCTGATACACATATATGACCTTCAACTGCTGAAAACCCATCTCACTTGATCGAAGAGATAGAAATAATTGTCTCAGTAATGATGCTTTGTATAGATCCATTAGGTATCTTGCAGTATCATTGCATTTGGGAATATTAATGCATACACAAAAGGTGTCATTAATATATATTTAAAGCCCCTGTATAATGAAGAAGGATATCATCTCCCTTTCTATAACATTTTGCTCATTTCTCCATATCTTAAGAATTATTGAGCTATTTGACTTGCTATAACAAAAGGAAGATTAGACTTTTTCCAGGAACTAGCGTCAGTGAAATGTGCTGAGATAATGCCCTGTTTTATTATATTTGGTTGCCTACAAAATATTTGCTTAAATGATTACTTGTACTAAAAGTTTCTACACTATAGGGGCTCGGCATATTGAATAATAACAGAAAACACAGATGTGATATCTGTTAATTATATAAAAAAATTAACTGCCTTCTCTTTTTCATCCTGTTATGGAAACAAAGATTAGGTCCAGACACCCTGCTTTAGCTTCTGTCTCTGCCATGGACTGAGCTTTGATCTGGCAAACATTGATATTCTGGTAACTTGATTGTTTAGTTTGTGAAATAAATCTTTTCAATTCAACATGTAGAGTACTTAGTAGAGCAAGAAGTAATTGATGAGTGCTAATCTAAGAACATTTTTAAAACTTTATTTCATTACAACAAAATATTTGTAATGCAGAATATCTAGATTAGGCTAAATTATTAATTTATCTTACTTAAAGTTTTTAACATGAAGAATAAAAAAGATCAATGATTATATATTTCTGTGTTCATTTTCTTTTACACACAAAAGAAATTTTCCTATTTATCAGAACACAACATATTCTCCATTCATCTGTTTCCTTTTCTTACACTAATGAGCAAAAATCTGGTTAAACAAAATACAAAAAAAATAAATCATCCAAGGAAATACTTTTCAAGCAAGAGGTTAATATCCCATATTCCAGACAAAAGGGTAATTATTACATATTAACACATTGAGAGAGCTTACAACAGAAAGATATTAAAAAGATCTCTTCAGCTTCCAGAAAACTGGCACATTTCATTACTATTTTCAAAGTAGGTATCATTATTAATAGAGTAATTGTATTAATATCTTACTTTGTTTTTTCTTGCTATATTGTCTGACAGACTGGGTTAAGTACCACAAGGTTTAACATTTGTACATATGCACACTAAATAATCACACAATTACTAGGGCATTTTCTAAACTTTCTGCTTTAAAGGTTTTAATGAACCATTTGAAAGCTCTCTAGAAAGTTATGAAATTATTTGTATAAATAAATGCACTTTCTGCAGAAAATCAGGATACCAAACGCAGGGCAGGAAATTTCTCAGAATCTAAGAGTATTTAAGTGAATACAAAGCATATAAAGAAATACTAGTTTTCTTTCATAGACCTCTGCATTTTTATATAATGGGCTTTAAATCATAAACTCTAAAAAGCCTCTTGCTTGGATCTTAGCTAGCCTAAGAAGTCAGTAGGTAGTCAAGTGGTCAAGAACAACATGATCTTGAGATCTGCTTCTCTTCCTAAACTGACAGGCCTCAGGATAAACAGCTGGAAGTCTAGCTGAGGTTTAATCCATACATTTCACATGTTCCTTTATATAGCAACAACAATGCACAATCAGGGCATTTTCAGAGCACATCTGCAGCTAAAAAAAGTGATGGTGGCACTGTGCACATTCCCCTGTACAAGTCAGTATTTTCAATGGCTATTAATACCACTGGAAAACCACATTGAGTTACATCTTCTCAAAACATAACCCTATTTTCCAGTCTTCAGCTGTTCTGAACTTAGTGTTTGCACATTTACTCAAATTCTTACCAGATAAATGTTCTATATTACATAAAAAAAATATTCATCGATTTCCTCCCCTGGCCCTCATGGAAATAAGTGTATGCATCTATGACTTAATAGTGAAGATATTCTTGTTCTTATGAAAAATAATAAAATACATATTGAAATTGGGCTTGAAGCACAAGTTGGTTTTTTTTTGCCCTTACAGTAAGAATTCTGGGCTACAGTGAGGTGTGGCATAGCTCCAGTGCTCAATCACATGAATTATTCTCAGCCATATAGTAAGGTTTCAGCAGAAGAAATTGCACTATTCCCTATAAGTCTACTCTGTAACCAGCCTGCTAGTTATGCTCCCAAGGACTAAAGCACTATTTTAAAGCCACAAAGACAGAAACAGGAAGTCAACTCGTGCCATCAGTATTCTAAATGCTATAATAGGAGAATGAAACATCTTCTTCTTTCACCATATTTTTAAAATGATAAAAAATGCACATGATGGTTGCCTCGAACCTTGCAGAAGGCATTCAAGTCCTTGAGCACTTACTAGAGATATGCCTCTCAATCTTATGTCTCCCTAACGTGAGTAATTCAAGCACAATTTCTGTTACTGGAAATGGATTGTAATGATCACCTTTTGGGAAACTTCATGCTCCCTATCACAGGAGCAGTGTGTTTCCTCTGCAACAAACTGCATAAAAGGTAAAGAGCTATACTCTAGCCTAAATATCTCATTGTATCTGTCCCCATATTTTAATTGAAGGGTCACCAGGGTATTCAAAGAAATTGTATGACCTTCCTATATATTTAGTGTGTGCAGATATGAAGAGCATTCTTCATGTTCACTAGGGATTGCAGATAGAAGGAAATTCACAGCAACATCAGTAAAAGCTTATCTATAACAGTTAAATCCATACAACTTGCACGAGGTAGAAAATAAGAGTGGAACAAAAAGCAGAAGACTAACTCAGGCTGACCCTAGAGATCATTAATAATTTTGAAGCAAAAATGAATGGTGAGTTCAGTAACAGGAACAGAGACTCCTTTTAGACTCATCTGCTGGCTAGGGAACGGGAGAGTAAGACACAGTCATTCCTAATTAAATGTATGACAAATATTTAGAACAATTTGAAGTGGTCTGAAGGCAGAATTTTTCCTCTAATCGTGCCAGGAGATCAAGTCTTTTAAAAAAAATATAGAAACTCCTCAATTTCATCTGAATTAGGACCATTATATGCCACTGAATTTCAGTCTGAAAAGGTTTTGTTTGTAAAACATTATTGGAATATTTTTTCATATGCTGCCTCTCATTTTATTCTTGCAATCCAAGTCAGGAAGAGAAGGAAAAGACAGAGTTAAAAGACTATATTTTTCTTAACTTCAAGAAAGTTTCAATTTTATATTTGGAAAAAGGAGTAGGTTTGTATTTTTTCATCTTAACTAAATCAACTAATCAACTTTTAGATTCTTGAAATGAATCAGGATAAGAATCCTTCTATAACTCATTTTGATTTCATACTCCTATGCTATCAAATAATTCTGGAAACAAGGAGGGAGCTTGTGCCTCTTCATCCATGCTAGTAACGGGAGCACAAGGAGTCAGAAAAGAACCCATTCAGATCTTTTCACCCTCAGTAACAGAATAATGAAGAACAAGTCACAAATCAATAGCACTCCCCAGACTGCCCCTCACCGTCCCCTCCAAAACCAGATGAAGCCTTTTTTACATTACACAGTACTGCAACTCAGAAAACCACTGCATAACTTTTTTCATAAAAGTTATTCTTTCTAGTTCTCTTACCAAGTAAACACATCCAAAGAGGGTAATATATCATTAAAAGTATTTTTTACCTACAGTTTTGCTAGATGAAAAGTACTTCACAAATATCAGTGTATCATCAATGATAACAAAATTTCTCTCTTAATGCTCGATAACATTGTAGCATTCAGGACATCTAATTTAAAAGCAAGATAAAGTTTAGGGTTTTTTTCAGAATTACTGCTGGTCATTAAAATAAAACTTCTATTAAACATTTATATTTCAATGGCAAATCATTGTAAGGAACACCTTGGCCAAATTTAGCTACCAGCTCATGGATCTTGCTGTGCTTTATCATTATTGGAGGGTTTCTATTATTTTTTTCTAATCAGGATATAGTTAATTTATATTTATATACTTATAATTATTAAACCAGTTTGCAAAAGTGCTTTACCACTTATTTACTTATTTAAGATAATTTTTTCATAAAGGCACAAGAAGAAATTGCAGGTTTCATGATTGTCCACAAAAGCAATAGAAAGAAATATTCTGCTGCAAAGGAAAATGAAATTAAATGTGTTTCAATTCCAGTAATAACTAGAATTCACAAAAAAAAAGTGCTTTTATCAGCTAGAAGTTCTTTATATTTCTCAAAATAATTATTCCACACCATTTACTATGTCTAGGCCTGTATACTCTCATGAAAGAGAGACTATAGAAATATTTCTATGTACCAGCACATTTTTAATTCGTTTTGCAACAAAGGTTTACTTCTTTTGATGTTTGAGTTACCGAACTTTAAACATAAATTCAAAGAAAAGCCATGCTTCTCATTTACTAATTAAAAAGAGATAGTGTTAGACTTATTCCCAGGAGTAGATTCACAATCTGGAATAAAGCTCAGTCCACTGTTCCTATCAGGATCTCTCATTATGTTTGATATTGTGTAGGTGAGGGTCTACTATTATGAATTCTAAGTCAGGAATTTTAAAGGGATGACAGTATCTGAAATATCTTTCCCAGACAGCCATGATCAAAGAGAAATCAGTCTCAAAGCCTCTGTTTCAGAGACCATGACAATCAAACTGAGAATGAATTTAGGATGGTATTTCTTTAGCAATATAAAGCCAGTAAAAATAATATTACTCTTGGCAGGTGTCCTACACAGAGCCCCACATATACAAAAAATTTTAAGTATTTTCAATGTTGATGTACTGACTACTTCTTCACCCTACCAAGAGTTATTTCAAAGGGAACAGTATCAAGAAGAAATCCTGTATGAGAGCAGTAGTTGAGAGGAGGAATAGAAGTTTACACCAATCTCTCCCTCTCTCTCGATATATGCACATATATATAAGAAATATATTCTACAGTGTCCTTAGTCCCAGAAAAAAAAAGAAAAGGCTTTTGAATATTCCTTTTTATTTTTATTCTCTGATTAACTTGTTCTTTGGTTTCTGAAATTACTAAACAAACAAGTAAACAAATCCCACCACACCCCACCAAAAAATTGTGCTAGATTAAAACAATAATAATTTAAACCCTTAAAGATATTTTGTTTGAGAAATAATTCTGAAGAAAGTACTACTTCTGTAAATTAAAGTGCTTGAATCAGTAGTAAAACATCAAGTGGTAGAGATTTTATTACGTCTCCAAACTCTTACAACTGTTGATTGACCTTCTGCGCAAGAAAAGTATTTTACTTCTTGTTTAGATATATTTTCCTTTACTTTACAATCACTACATTCGAATATAGTACTATTCTACTAGATTTAAGAGCTGTCTTCAATCAGGTATCTTTCCACAACTTGGTATTTTGAAACCACGGTCAAGTCATTATGATTCAGAATTAAATGTATTAATTACCACATATAAACGTTACTGTATTCAATAGAATATTGAAAGTTTTAGCCACACAAAGGCACATCCTACAACTGTGGCATTAATCCTTGATTGTGAACAAGCGTACTTTGGACTATCTCATCTACCTAAAGGACTCTGAATATATTTTTAGGTCATAGTTGCAAGTCGTCTAGAATTTTTTATGCTCCTGTTGTCATATTACTTTTATTCGTAGTAAGACAATTAATAAAGTGTTTCTCATTTTTTATTTTAATTAACCCTGTGAATAATTCCTACAGTTTAGGCTTGACCTGTGAGAACACAAGCATCTGTGTGCTTGAGGATAAAATGTGGAACACAGACTTAGATCAAGTTATGAATTAGCTGTATTTGTAAGCATAAGAATAAGCAGAACTGTAAGCATAACTCCACAGATGTGAAAACTAAAACATCATTCTATAACCCTCAATGAACTTTGAAAATATTCCAAAACCTCAAAGAACTCCAAAGCTAAATTAATGGAAGGTAATATAGACTGAAATATGGATTAATTTTGACCTTGAATGAACTAGGTATTTTTTCAGATGCCAAAACTTACTTGCCACATAATGTCTATAATATCCTTTAATTTATAATAAACTTACTGGTAGTTCATCAGCTGCAGTGTATGAAGCACTAAGATTTGCCTGCATATTCCTGGAATGTCTGGGTTATTTTCTCTGTCTACAAAAGTAATTATGGAGTGACAACATCATGGATGTGACCAGTTTTATATCTAATCAATGATTTTCAACTAATACTGTGTAATAGCTTTTTCCATAATGCCTGTCACTTACCACACCACGTAATAATGATTTTCCTTCACCTCTATGCAAATTTTGTTTCAGATAATCGATATATCATCCTGCTTGTAAAGAAACAAAACTCTCTACCACCTACTTAATGCCATGAAACATATTTCATGGCAGTCTTACAGATGGATGCTTACAGTGTGAATGAACTATGAATGGACAACTTGCTTCAGATAGATTAATGCTAAAGCTTCTAAATGCCTTTCCATAAAGAAAATGAAGGGATATTTTCTCCTCATAAGGATGTAAAACAATTCTACTTGTGAACAGGCTTTGAATTACTTCTCTTCTGTCAAACCCATTTACCATCTACACAGACAATATCTTTAAAAGCAAACACAGAGAAGAAAGGTTTTTCCACTCACTTCAATAGAACTAGGTTTTTCTCACAGACAAAAGGCGAGATTGAACACATCTATAGCACTTAATACAAGCTCAATAAACACTGCATAATTCCCTTTGTTGAAGCTTCTATTTCTTCCATTTCGACCTTGCAATAATGGGAACTTAATTTAGGATTATTGATTTGAGGGTTTTTTTGCTCTATTAAACCAGCACTTAGAGAAATTCCAGTTTCAAGACATACAGATGTGAAATGGTTTTGCATGTTTTGTAGTGCTTTTCATTTTTACTGGCAATACTTAAATTATATTAAAATGTCAACATCACTACGGCTAAGAAAACATGAAATATAGTTTCTGTATTAACATCTTTAATTAATATGTCCATTTATATCTTGCTTTATTGGGTGAAAAATCTATTGCCTTACAATAGATATTACATTTATATTATGTACATTTCTGTGAGTATTTCTAGGTGCATGATGTCCTTGAAAAGATCAATCCAAAACACCAAAAATTTCCTTCTGTTAATAGAGCAACATATCCTACAGTGATACCTAATTTAAACTGGAAGTGTTTCGTCATATACAATCACTGAATATGCCCAAACTAAGTTGAAAGGAATTAATCATCAGATGAATGTTTAAATACTTAGAAAAATATTATTTTAATGAAACAGTTCAAATATTATGTTGCTGGCTGATTTTTAGTATGATAGATCAATCACCCTGTAAGAGACTCGGAGAAACATGCTGAAGCACATCTCAAACCAAAGAAGCATACAGGACCTTTGACAAAATTTCAGTCCCTTTTTTTTATAATTAGAAGAAAAGCTTTGACTATATCATGGTTAATATATCAGGAAACTGTAAAATAAATATAAATAAAACAACCTTTGTCTTTCACAGGACCATATAATCTTTGTTACATTCGTAAATTATGTTTAGTCCTATAGAATTTCATATTTTACATTGGAATAATTGAACACTACATATATAAAACTCCGCACTTTTCCAGTGGTACTTTATAAATGAATATATATATATGTGTATGTATATATGTGTACATACACATATATATAAAACCAATTTACCGTTTTCAAATTCACTCTTTAAATTAAAAACAAACAACCCCCCTGTTATCACTGAACAGCATGGCAAAAGCAGAGAGAAGAATCGTCGCTGTCTATTTAGTAAGTTTGTTTATCATATTATCTTTTTTTTTTTTTTTACAATATGCTGTTATCTTGCAAACAAAAGTATGATAAGTGATGAATTTTTATTTTCAATTAGGCAGCACAAAAATGAAGAAGGACCAACCCCAATGTCTGGGGCATATCAGAAATTAATCAATAGAAAATAAATTTTATGAAAAAACTTAGTGAAAAAAACAACTTACATAAAAGCTGCATTCTTCATATTTTGCTTTATAATAGAGTAATTATGCTTTAGAATCTTCATGGGAGCTTCATGGGAGTTCCTTGGTTTAGTTCAGCTGAGAAATTGTAATACGAGGACGAAAAATGGATGTCTATGCACAAAGGCATAACTTTGTGAAAGGAAGGAATTTTAAATAGCAAACATCTCATTAATGGGCAAAGCATCTACAGTTTTGCATGTCTGTAAATCATTTAGAGTTGCATAAAGCTTAGTTTCTTACCCCCTACTGTGTCTGTTTTGCAATGTTCCACTAAGATGCAGATCCAGCAGCTCAACGATTGTCCCATGGAGTAAAAACAATGCTTCATTTACTCTCTATGGCATGACCTGAGTCCCTCTGCCAAGTTTTCTTCCTTCCTTTCTCCATAAACAATAGCTACATATTTAAAATGTAAGACAAAATGTAAAAGGTGACAGCAAGTTTCAATATTCAGGCTTTTCTCCCTTCTTCAAATGAAAAGGCAGGGTTTAAAGCAACAACAAGGAGCAATTGCTTTTTCTGTTTTAAGCAGAACATTAAGCTGAATTGCATTACTAGGCATGAAGATAAAATTAAATTAAGGGGAAAAAAAATGAGACAGAAAAGTAAAAAGTCCCATAATGCTAAAAAACAGATACCATACAAATGGAGCACCAGGGGGATTATGGAGGAAGGAATACAAAGGTTAAAACAACACTGGTATGTCCTGATGCAGATGTTGTCCCTTCACCTTTTCCCCACCTTGTCATCTGCAACTCCCTACCTACAGAGCAAGTCCTTTATCAATGCAGTGATAAATTCATATGTGCAGCCATCTGCCTAGCAGATGGGGCAGGTGCTGAGTATCCTCATTCACCACCTTCCACTTGTGCTTGTCATGATCAGGAGTTAATAGACTTCATGGCAGGAGGTGAACCGTACACAGCAGGAACAACAGCACCTTGTGCCATGTTTGTTCACCCAATGTCTCCAGGGCAAAAGAGGGTGGTGAAGGAAGGAGGAGACAAAGGAAATAGAACATTTTTTCATCTAGCATGCCATTACATAGCAGCCAGTAGGCGCTACCTCAACTTGTTAACAAATGTTAGCTCTCCCGTGCAATACATCCCTTCCATCTGAGGGGTATATCTTCGTTCCCTGAACTCATACAGTGAAATTCTGAAATTGCTAACAGGTAAATTTATGTGAAAAACACTCTTTTATTTGTTTTTGGTTTGGTTATGGGGTTTTTTATTTTGTTTGGTTTTGTTTTGGGGGGTATTTTTTTTGTTTGTTTTGTTTTGTTTTTTTCCCAAGAGTAACCATAAAAGAAATAAAGGGGAAAAAAAGTAAGTTTTCAGCAAAAGTTGGGGGGGGAAACCCCAACTAATGGTAAGCAGCAGCTGCAGAAATTATACTAGTGGTAAACATACAAAAGGACTGTAAAAGGGAAGAAAATGTTCTTTTTGTTAGATCTGAATTCCAGACTAGGTAACACTGAGTTTCAAGGACTGTTTAATTTATTTCCTCTGCAGATTTAAACTTCCATTATGCATTTGATGTGTCTGTCAATAAAAAGCCAACACTTACTGTAAAGAATCCCCACAAAAATCTGGAAAACTTCATAGCCAGTGCAGTGGCTCTCACTGAGGTGTCAATGAAATCTGCGGGTGACTTCCTGTCCCCACAGAACAGTGCCAGGGGATGTGAATTGTTACTTAGCACTCTTTCCATAACTAGAAACTCTAGCTCTCATAATCTGAGGAAATTACTTTCTTTGTGCATTTAAATTATTGATTACAAAGCGAATTTTTCATTTGGAAAGATGCTAAAATGAACAGAGAATATACACTCAAAGAGGAAGTGTAACAATGGCTATGTTTCTTGATATTAATGAAACTCAATGTTTGCTTCTTTTAGGATTGGGGTTTTTGGGGTTTTTTTTCCTTAATTAGCATGTCCTTAAAATGTTATTTTCGTATTTTTTACAAGCATAGTGTTTTATCACATAAATTTGATTTTATAATGGAATTTCAACCATCTAACAAAAGACAATTTCTTTACCAAAGGCAAGTTATCTTACTATATTTAAATTTACTTTACAGAAAATATTGTCACCTTAGTTACTCTCCAAGTATGTATTTCAAAATCTCCACTTTTAATACTAATGCCTTATTTTGATTTCATCTTGCCTGCAGAAAACACACCTCTTCCAATGGAGACCAGGAATTTCACGCTGGATTAGATTGAACACAGGGTAGATTCTCTCCTATTAATGTTGAAGACTATATTCTTATATTCTTCCAAATTTTCACCACAGATCATATCACTAACTTTGATTTCACTCCTGAGCACATCTTTCTTGTGTAGCATGATGTCTCACAAAAAAAAAAAAAAAAAAAACAGTTGGAAACTTGTACAATTAAAAAGTATAGATTAGAATGCAGCCATTTTAGTGTTTAAACACAATACAGCTGAAAATTATAATATTTCAAGCTTTTATGGCATCCCAATTGCTTTGTAGAAAGCTCCAGCTGACAGATTCATCGTGTGAGCAGTCTTTTTTTACTACCAAATATTTACATAGACATACAACTATTGTATATATATAATCATAAACACACACACTCCATGTTCCCACAAGATATTTTTCTGGTGATTTTTCTATTAAATATATTGATTTCAAAAAGTCTACATCCTCCAAGTAAAATTATACAACTACTAATTGGCAATTGATACAAAGGAGGGAATAGTCAAGCAAACAAAAGCAGTTTCCAGATTTTGTATCCAGAAGTTTATTATTGATAATATACAGAAACATTTTATATCATGTGAAGTGCTGAATAGGACTTCATTTAGTCTCCTGAAAGTAAGAATTGTCAGTGTATTTTCAAGCTTTTTTTTTTCTGTTAGGTCATAAACATCTGCAACTAATGCAGATTCTTGAATCTATTTCTCATAATAGCACATTTATCTCCCTTCAGAGTCACACAAATATACTCTCTAAATCTCATAAATATGCAGGCTCTGACTTAACCTCATTTTGTTGACTCCTATGACCCAGAGATAAAAGCTTGAAATCTGTACCAAAAAGATGAGCAACAGCTGTTGATATTCTGAATTTATCAGTCCATGAAGAAATATATATTTCTTTTTTACTTTATGATGCATGCTCAAAGTTGCACAAAGACATTAAAAATTTGAAACAGAAATTGGGTGCTAGGAATTCAGTCAGAGGAGAAAAATGAATAAATAAATAAATAGTTTCACTTTGTCTAGACCCTGTGGCATTTTAGAAAGCAGATCCAGAAAATAAAAAGTATAATCCAGTGAAGATTGGATGGTGAATGGAGATGGAAATTGTTTATATTGCTTTTCACTTTGTTATGAACAAAGGAGATCCTAACACAAGGGTTATATTTATAAAAAGCAGCTTCTGCATCATCAAGATGTCCAGGCAAATGTTGTTTCTCATCTTTTAATTACTAGTATTGTCCTGGTGTGAATCCTTATAGCAAAAGGAAAGGGAGAAGAAGTTTAATAAGAAATAATAATAACCACATCAAGCATCTGCATTAAAAGAAATGGGGAGGGGAAATTATGGATATAAACTCACATATAGTGTGAACAGTACACAGAACCAGTTCCATCCCCTTATAATATACAATACTAATACTAGTATTTTGCTACCAGGTAGAAATAGAATCCCACTGTGTTAAGTGTCACGCAAAGAATACAGTAAAAAGTCTTCATGTGAAGCCTTTTTCAGCAAGTAAATTATGTAATAGCCTTTTTCGTATAATCATTGCTTTTTGTGTAAAATTCTTTGCTGGACTGTACAGGAGAATCTTTCAAACCTTTCACTGTTTAGTCTGCTAGAAGAGTTTGTGCTGGGATCATGCTGATTGCAATAACTGCTGTGCCTTCAGGTTGATCAGGACATAGTGTGAAGACTCTGATCTTTTCCTATTTAAACCTGAAATATTACAGAACTGCAGCTACAATGGATAATTACTATCTTCCTTGCATTCCTGAGTTTGCAGATAGCTTCAGTCTGCAAGACCAGGACTCAGTCCCAAAGCCTGATTGTATCCTCATTTACATTTATCTGCACTGAGAATAATTCCACAAAGGTCAGTGGAAAATTAGTGAGGTAAAATTGGTGTGAAGTGCTTTGTGAAGTGAGACATAAATTCATGGGTTTTGTGTAATCAATTACCTCATATGCAAGAAAGCATTTGAAATTGGAATAATGTATAATGGAAAAGAATAATGCACTATGTATAATTTACTCTTTTATAATGCAGTGGCTTTTTCAGGACTGTTTCTTATCTCATGGATCCTTTATTTTTTATATTTCCCTTCCCTTTCTATTTTATTATTAAATGGTTGCAGTTTTACTGTCTTTCTTAACAGCAGGCTACACAACAATAGAATTTAAAAAGTTGGGGGGGGGGGGGGGGGGAAGATTACTTATGGATAAATGTTCTTGTCCAGAATTTAAATTTCAGTTTTGAATACAAGTCACAGAAAAAGATTTCAGACATCGATTTAGAAACAGTACACAACAAAGTACCTGTAACACTTCTAAAAACTGAGCTGAGAATTACATAAGGTCTTGTTCTTAAGAAGAGAGCTGTACACTTTCTAACCAGAAGCAACTGAAATATGACTCCAGTTAAGTATACCTAAAAAAAAAAAGAAATTTTTATTTTCAACACAATATTCCCTAATGATCAAGGTTATCAGGAAAAAATAATAGTCTTTGATTATATGTAAACTCTAAACTGTCTCTCAGTTTTCTGTATGGATGTCTTTTGAACATGAATAGCCATCATGGCAAATAAAGAGAGAATGAAGAAAAGTGTTACAACCTGTACCACAAATGTATTAGTACTATAAAAAATATTTATAAATTGAACTGCATTTATTAATTTTTATTTTTTTTTCTAGGAAAAGTGCAGGGACAACACCAAACACCCCTAAAAAAAAAAGTCAACTCCTAGAACACACTGCTTTCCTCTAAATACAGGAGGTGCTTTTCTCTAAGTAGATGAGTTCCCTTTGGCAATTGTTTCCCCAAGTATCACATCCATGCAATATATTCAGCATCACCTCATCAAAGATGTGTACTACTTCCTAAAAGGTAGATATACATATCGGACAAAAGGAAATAATATATTGGATTACCATTCACAATGCTGGGGGGGAAAAAGGAAAGCAAACTAACAAACAGAAGTCACAGAGCACCTTAGATCTGGAAGATTTTAATAAATAGGTGCTTAGAAGTTAAATTCAAGACCATTCAAGATCTACTAAATGCATGTATTTAAAACAGTGATATGGAATCAGAAGCAGATGTGTTTAACAGTCTATTCCTCTGTGTGAGTGACCCCTCTGCTTTCCAAGTGACACAATATAAGACTGAAGGAGCTACGGCTGGGGACTGACCTAGCTGTTACAGCCAGGCTGGTGATTATTTACTGTGCTATTCTCTAAGAATGATTCGTTGTTTCCACATTTTCCCCCACATTTTGACTAGCTTAAACATGATAATGGATTAAAAAAAAAAAAAAGACTATGTAAATATTTATTTTTTTCTTTACCCTGAAAGACAAATTGAAGAGCCCCCAAACAGGAAGAAATCTGAGAGTAATAGGTTTGTTGCACACATTCTACCAATAGTGCTAAACTTTAAACTACCACGTAGGAAGAGAAATACTAATTATTAAGTCATCCAACTATTACTAAATGACACAATAGAATTCCAAGAGGAAAAGTCCTTTCTTGTTGCATGAAAACAATTTAACTTTACTATGTGGGGCAAGGCAAACATTGCAAAGCAGCATAGAAAATACATAACTGATAGTTACATAGGTAAATTTATTAAAGAAGAAATGAAAGGTCAGATCAATTAAATAAGAATTAGTATGAAAGTTTATTATGTGATTAAGCAAGTCTGATCTAAATAGGATTTAATTCTGATGTGGCCTGAAGAAAATGGTCTTTTGAAAGTATATTGGTGAAACTTATGCTGAGAGGCAGTACTTATAATTTGAATAAGAGAAATATTTAACAGCTTGTAAAACGTTTTTACACAGATACTTCCAATATTTGAGTATATAGATTGAGATTAGGGGTGGGGTGGGAGAATGTTTTTGAACATTCTGTAAAAAGGCATTCAACAAACTTTGCTAACAAAAAATATGGCTATACTTCTGAGAAAGCATGAAGAAAAATAGTGTAAATCAGGAAGCTGCAATACTTTCAAAGAGTGTTAACAAAACAATATTAGATATTTGTGTTGGAAGTATTTGAGGAGCTGTAACTAGTTCAAGATTTTCAAGGTGGGAAACACACTAGATGAAATAAGACAAGCTGACAAGATACACCAGATCAACCGTGTCAAATTCTGGCAACACATCATTTCATATGGAATGAAAATTGAAAGTGTGTGCATGTATTATTTCTGACTATATCCTTAAATAAAATAACTCTTTGATTGCAAAAGCAACCAATTTCATCTTGTAACAAAGACTGCATCATTTTAGTTCTAGATTTAAGGTATAATCAAAACACTTAATTAGTGACAGTATAGATAGGTAATGAACAACCATATTACAAGAAAAAAGAAAACCAAGAAAACACCTCAGGGAAATTAAATAACACATATTAACACAGATAGTTGTAAAATTATGCTGATGTAACTATGTAAACTCATGCATAAAGTAAACATGCTACACAACATGACCTTGTCTCTGTGACTGTGCCATTATCATTCATGAATTTTTTTGTCAGTCTATTACTGTATGTTATCAAGCAAAGTTTCCCTGGCAGTTCCAAAAGAATGTCACCTGGAATCGGTTTTGAGGAATTCTTTGATTATTTAGTTTTCCATGGCATCCATTTTTTATTTAGTCAGAAAAATATTTAGTAGTGAACCCCTAATGATAACAACTGCTCTGCTTAATTTGTTTGGGGTTTTTTTGTTTTTTTTTTTTTTAAACATGCCACATGACAAAAAGATTGCAAATTCCATCCAGAATTCTGAACTCAGTCTGGTAGTTTTAGTTTTTTTGAACATTTTCTACGAGGCTGTACTATGGACTTAATACATAAGACTAGTATATTCTTGAGAAGATTGCTGTTAGCTGAGTCTTTTCTTACAGAGATAGAAAGACTAACTCTCCTGGATATTTCAAGACACACAGTGAACATGATGCAGCTGATTTTCCCACAACAGAAATATCATAAGATGTAGATTCATCTTTATTAGAGCATAGAAATAATAATTTCAGATTCACATTTTAGATTTAAACTGAGGATCAGAAAACAATATTTTGAATCATATAAGGACTGCTAAAACATTCAAAAGAATGAGAATGTGTATAGAATATTCTCCTTCATAGGAAATTGTATTGATCAAGCAAACAAATGAGCAAACTTCTTAGGGAGGGAGGAGTATGTGTGTGTGTCTATTAGAAAATCCGGGGAAAACCAAAAAGGTCTGCTTCATAAAATCAGACAAAATACGTACATTTCTACAGAGGATGATTCATCACTTAAGTGCCAATAATCAAGTCAAAACTGCACTGGTGTGTTTCAGAACATCCACTAATTATAGTCAGGTATAAGAGCCCACTGGGAGGCCTGGAATTGTATAAAAAGCATGAGAACAGGATAAAAACCTATATTTTTACAAATCAGGAAAAATGTGTCTGAAGTTAAAAATAGATGACTTGTTCACAGACCTGAGATGATAAATAACAAAGATGATAATAAAACTGAGCCAGAGAATTAACATTTTAAATACACCTTCTTCTTACACAATAAACGAGAGATAAGCAAAATAAACAACTCTCTTCACTTCAAATCTACAAGATTTTGCATACATAAGAGAGAGTGGGGAGCTTGCAAAAAAATACAATGAAAAGATTGCATCTAGTCTGAAGTCAAAAGTAGCACAAGAGGTTAAATTTGAAAGGAAATAAGTGTTACTTCAGTCTAATATGTGGTTCTATTGTAAGTGAATGCTAAATATAATATTAGACTAAGACAAATTCAATGTCGCTATATTATTTTCATGCAGTAATAAAGAAAGAGTATTTTTTACTAGCTCCTGAGGCCAAAGCACAACTGGAACCACTTTATTCAGACTTTATTTAATTTAAATCACACTAAAGAAAATATTAGTGGGCTATGTCTTCCACAAGGATTGATATAAACAGGTAGTGGAGGTAAGATATAAGCCAAGGATTTACAACTAGTGTTTGAGAGATTTTCCCATGATATGAGAATATTTATTTAGAATGTGGTCATCCACCTCCTGCTGTGGCTTTTCTACTGGTGCGGAGTTCTTTCTTCTGGTCTTCATGATTTGCATATCCTAACACTGATAACTGTACAGCCAATATACACACACTTATGACCAGGGTATTATAAGATACCTATGTAGACCACTTTGGAATTATGGAAGCCCTGTCATATACCAATTTCTAAAATATCTTTTCAATAATGGATTGTAAGATTGCAGTGATATACCAATATAGGTGGTATTATTAACAGCATTGTAAGTAAAATATCAACATATGAAAGGAAGAACACTAGCAACATATTTTATATTTCATATAACTTACATATTATATAATTAAATGCATTTATTTAAATTATTTTTAGTATATCTGCTATTATACTACCACCTAATGGTAAAAGATAATTAATATAGCACACAATTATATAAATATGCCCTGAAAAACTCTTTGATTCCAGCACATGCAAGTAGCAACATTCTTTTCTCTTTTACAGGCCTTTTTTCTCTGGCTGTTAAGACATTTTGTACTCCTTTCTCCATTTTTTACATTTTTTGTACTCCTTTTCCTGCAATTTTTACTACTTCAGTTACATCCATTGATTATTAAATAGTCAAGCATATATCATTGCAGATAAGGTCATATAAATCCTGTGTTCAGCACGTAGAAATTTCCTGTCCTCATACAGTTATGCTGGCAGTTGCTTTCAGCAACAAAATTCCTTTTCTACTTAAAATAGAGTATTTACTTTCTTCCATTTTATTTTTAAGATATATTCACTTAAATCTGTAGGGAAGGATCTAGAGGGTGGGGTCCTGCTGGACAAGCTGAGCCAGAGCAGCACTATATATGTGGCAAAGAATGACAACCACATATCCATCTCCACACTAAAAGCATCAACAGCAGGTTGAGGGAAGCAATCATTCTCTACTACTCAGTATGTTACAGAAGTTTGTATGTGTCTAATTCACTTCCTTAGTACAAGACAGACAGACGTTTATTGTTTGTTTCTTTGAAGAGGCACTAAGACAATTAGGGGACTGAAGTATTTGATGACAAAGGAGGGACTTAGAGATTTTGGTTTATCTAGTCTTAAAAAACTGAAGATCAGTAACAGATTTCATTGCAGCCTTCCACTACTGCAGAAGCCTAGAATATAAGGAGGGCAAGCTTTTGCATGTCCTTTGACTTCTGTTGCTCCTTTTCAGCACAAGAATCTATGAATCTTGACTGCTCCTGTCTCCTTAAGGGTGGGGTGCCACAACTACACAACAGGGAATTTGGAGAAAGTAGTCAGATTCCACCAGAAGATGCACATTAAAATACTAATAAATACTAATACTAATACTAATACTAATACTAATACTAATACTAATACTAATACTAATACTAATACTAATAAAACCAGAGAAGAAGTAGGGGATGAAGTCTGCAGCATGGGAAGTTTCAATTGGATATTAGAAAAAAAACCGCCACAGTGAGAGGAGTTAAATGATTGCAGGATTATGTGATTATGTACAGGATGTTGTGAAATATCCATCATTGGATATGCTTGAATCTTGACTGGACAACACCAGGAACAATGGACAAAAACTACTGTCATGATCTCTCAGAATTTCTTGCTACATTTTTTTCTCAACTTATACCTAGCATAACAACTTAAATATACACAAAATCTTTGCCCATCTTTTTTTTTTGTTAGTGTGACTCAGCATCACTTCCTTCAGAATGAAGATTCCTCTTTGTTTTTCCCCCTCCATGTGCATCTCATATTAGGCCACATATCAGGATGTGGTTCCTCCCAGCTGACACCTAAGTACCACACAGATAGCCACTTGTTCCCACCTCATTTCCCCATTTTCTCTCCAGTGGGGTAGGAAGGAGGATCACAAAAAAGTAGAACTTGTGGGTTGAGATAAGAAAAGCTTAGTAATTAAAATAAGAAGAATAAGATAAATGAAAAGTAGAAAGAAAGAGGAACAAAACCCAAGAAAAACAGGTGATGGACAATGCAGTTGCTCAACCACTGACCAATGTCCATCACTGAGCAGCAATCAGCCCCTTCTGGACAATTTCACCAGTTTATATCCTGAGCATGTTCCATGCTATGGAATATCCTGTTGGCCAGGTTGGGTCAGCTGTCCTGGCACTGTTCCTTCACTGTGCTTTGTGCTCCTGCTCACTGACAGGTCAGGGGAAAGTGGAAAGTCCTTGGCTTAGAATAAGCACTGCTCAGCAACAACTAAACCGTTATCTTGTTTTCCAAACAGAGTACTGTACCAGCTATCAAGCAGGAAAGTATCCCAGCTGAAATCAGGACAGAGGAAAACAATTTTGATGAACAGTGTGGTGAAGCATTGGAAAAGGTTAGCCAAAGAATTAACAGATGTCCCATCCCCGGAAACATTCCAGGTCAGGCTGGATAGGGCTCTGAACAATCTGATCTAGTTGAAGATGTCTCTGATCACTGAAGGTAGGTTGGTCTTGATGACCTTTAACTGTCCCTCCCAACCCACGATTTTATGACAACAACTTGGAAGAAAAAAAAAATAAAATCACTGCAGAGATAGAGCAATTTTTATTTTGCTTAAAAAAACAAACAAAAATAAACCCCTAGAACCTACACAAGGATGACATCTGTTTACTGAAACCTGTTCCTTGATAACACAAACTGCAAATGGGAGATTTAATCTCAGCTAAGCAGAACACAGATTAATTAATTCTGCTGCAAATTAGACTTCTATAAAAAATTTTATTCTGTTCATGATTATACACAAATTCTTGAAGACTGATGATAAAAACAAAAATATGACACATAACCAATATTTAATCTCATTTTAAATTCCAATTTTTATTTACAGTTATTAATCTGTATTAAAAATTAAACTTTCAGAATAAGAGGTTCCATGATTTGTTTGTTAATGCTCAAATATGTGATTAATTTTTCAATTCAAGCAATCACTATTACAATTATAAAACATGGATGTCATTTAATCCATTTTAGTATGGGGGAAATATACCACAGATAGCAATCACTTTCATAAGATAAGCACTAAGATGAATACACTTCTCTCTTTTCTCCAATTCTCTGTCTCAGTATTTGAAAAAAGCAACTGACCATTGAGGTTTTAAATCAATAAAAAATCTAGAAATTACAGATTATATTAATTATAGATAGATATATTAAAATATTTATCTAAGATCTGCATAGTATTATAACAGAGCTATAAATTCAGCTTAAACATAAAAATTAGATTTTTAAAGTATTTATAAAATATAGGAAAGTGATAATCCGATGATGCAGAATATCAGTATTGTACAGTTTCATCATTTTAAAGAGAACGACTGCTTAGATGCATAATTATGGTCAACATAAAATGAGCTGACAACTTACAAAGTAATTCATCTGCATTTTGCTTGAGTTTCTCCTGTTACATGCAATTCTACACACAGCTGGAATTAAAATCTGTGCTCTTAAATATTTTTTGTTTTATAACCTCTGTTTTTAATCTGAAACACACGCCATGTACTTGGTTGCCCTTCCTGTGTACCGCTGCCTTCAAAATTCTAAGGGAGTGCTCTGTCTTACTCTGTTGATGTCTGTGGAAGATACTTTGCTAAGACAACCTTCAGATTTAATGTTTCTGCCATATCTCTTGTCTGAAAAACTCAGTATGCACGTGGCTATGAGCATTCCCTTTGCTGCAGTGCAATCATGCCCCTGTTTGATGAATTAAGCATGCTGTCATTTTTAAAGCACAGTTTGATGTTTTATCCTAAGAGTACAGTATGTAGAACTAAGATCAACTGTTATTAGTAAAAGCTTGAGGCTTATGACCACTTCTGTTGAATTTACCTTTCATTCCACATAAAGTAAATGAGTTGGAATTAACAGGTCTGTCCTTGCAAAAGTGAACAGGAAGGCTGAAGAAGTAATTCCCTGATAATCACAGCAAATTAGCCTTGAAGTCCACTGACATGAAAATATTCTTACTGGCATCAAGCCTGAGGAGTAGGCATAATCCCTTATAGTAAAATTTCAATATTAATTGGGAAATCTTAACTAAGGAGAAGGTCCCATTTTCTTTTTCTTTTTTTTTTGTTTTTATCCTAGTTCAGAAATATTCTTTGCTAAAAATGATGTGTACATGTACACAGTACATATGCACATCAGTCAAATTTTGAATACATATCCACAACTAGAAAGTATACCCACATCTTTATTTGGAGCTTTGTGTGAAAAAGAACAAATACCTCCCAATTGTAAACCTAAAAACCAATATTTTTAAAGATAACATCTCACAATTATATGAAATAAAAATGTTGCCCTGCAGACATGATGAATTCTTCTGAAAGAAGCCTAAAAGCCCTTGTTTGGGGAAACAGGCCAAAAGCACCAATCCCTATTAGTAGAAGCAGTAAGGATCTTGAAGCTGTCAGTCTCACACTAAGTACTAATGCTCATGAACTCACTTAACTGCAGCAGAAGCAGCAATCTGATTATTGCAAGACAGGTATGCCAAGTCATTCTCTTAACTGTATGCATGTTCCAACATGTTTTGTAGTTGTGCAAATATTCCTGGTTTGAATCTCTCTGTCTGCATACATGTGGGACCTTGGTTATAGCAGAACAGCAAAAAACCCCATGACTGTGGTGAGTCACACAATATTACAGAAGCATGACATTCCTTTCTACATCATGTAAATGCATTGTTTTGAGTACTCAATATTGATGCTATTAACTGAAGCAAAACAAATTTCATTATAACTTTTTTGGGATTTTTTTTTTATGATTGGTTGGTTTGGTTTGTGATGGTGAGCAAGGTAGTTTGTTTTCTGGAGGAACGTGTGAAGCAACACACACAGGTAACCAGGGTGACCACCAAACCACAGCTGAAATGCAGAATTAATAAATTTCAGCACCTTGCTAATGATGTTGGACCCAGGCTGGCTAGGCTGTTTCTCCTATCACCCAGGATACCATATTGCGTGCCTCAATGTAACAAAAAACTCCTTTCAAACACAGTTTATCACAGGGCTGTGCTTTCATGATCTCCTGCTCCCTCCCAGCTGGAAGCCCAAGCATGCCCCTGAGGCTGTGTTGTCTCTGCACAGGAATTCTAGTTCTCAAAACAATGACTTAGGCAGGAATGGCTTACCCACATTCCTAGCATTCCCAGCTGCAAGGTGGGAATTTCACTTGGGGTGAAATTATTCCCTCTCTCACCAAAATTTCTTGTTTTAACCCTTTCCTCCCAACAGGGTATGTTATTTTTTTCTATTTTCAAAGAAATATACTGGGTGTGATATTCTTACAGCTACTTCTAATGGTTGCATTGGAGTCATGTGGAAACCAAAGCAAGGATTTTAAATTCTTAGACACCCCAAGTACATCCAAACTGATGGACATATGTATAAGAGTTTATACAGATGCTACATAAGTGACCTCATAACTACACAGAAAAGTAGAAGCCTGAATATATTCATGATTGGACAGAACCAGCAGACTGAGGCCTGAAAATGCAAGGCATTATGCAATGTTAAACATTTTTTGCCTTGAAAAACTTACAGTTAAGATAGAACAGTCAACAAAAGTTGGCAAAACACAGAATGGAAATTAATGCCATCCAGGGTTAAATACTAAGACAATATGCACTAAATTACACTAAATATGCACACTATAAAAACACCCACACCATATGGGTTGTATCTTAATGCTCTCAAGGTCCAAAGTTAACAGCATATCATCTCCGCTGTCCTTTTCTCCTCTCACTTCAGTACACCCATATGTCCCTAGTACTGGGGAGCACAGTCTGGGTCTCAGCACTCTAGATGTGCCTCACCAGAGCTGAGCAGAAGGAAGGATCACCTCCCTCTACAAACCTACTTGCGATATTCTGCCTAGAAAGCTTTTGGTTCCCTTTGCCACGAGGGCATGTTTCTGGTTCATGTCCAGCTTGTCTGCCAGGACTCCCAAATATTTCTCTGCAGAGTTGCTTTCCAGCTGGTCAGCACTCAGACCATTCTGGTGCCCGGGGCTAATCTTCCCCAGGTGCAGGACTTGGTATTAAACATCAGTGGGCTTCATGAGGTTCCTGATGGCTCATTTCTCCAGCCTGTTCATATGTAGCCACTGAACAGCGACACAGTTGCCTGCCATATGAGGTTTATCTCACGTATATTAAGTTTTGGAACAAAGTTTTGACTTCATTGAAGAATGTACCTAACTGAGTTAAAGTACATGAAAATTAGCTGGAGTTTCTTACTCCTTAAATTGACGGTTACATATAGCAAACTTCAACACTGACTTAGGGCTTCACCCACCCCAAAATTACAAAAATCCAACATGTTCCTGATCAGTATGGGTTATAACCACATCTTGAGTTACCATGAGTATTTGGTGCTATTGAAAATTGTCAGAATCGATGATTACATTACATTGACTTAAGACTTTTATTATGCTCTCCATAAATTGTAAAATTCAGTGAATTAGCTCAGAATGAAAAATTTCCTATCTATATATATTCTCTAATTTCCAGAAGAATACAAACAAATTTGCAGAAGAAATGTATGTCTCCATGACCAAGACATATTCTGAAATAAAAGTATAAAAACCTAGTACCCTTGCCAAACTGTATATGCATATATGCTTTCCCAAAGAAGTTTCAGATATCATCATAAAAATGTAGAATATCAGGAGCTTCCAAGGATAACCAGATAAGAGATCCTGCTATGTCTTTTATAGCTCTCAATTCTGAAACCTAATTAACTACTTATCTGTGTAGATATATACTCAACATAGCTTTTGCAATAGCCCAAGACCTAATTCAGTTTGCTTAATCTAGAATTATATGATTTAAAACAACCATTGAAATCCTCATCTTCCTTCTCCTAATAAGTACTCCAGTCATCAACATATGGCCAACAAAACTTTACACAGAGAGAAGAAACTGGAATTCTCCAAATGGAATTCAAACTTCTGAAAATTTGACTACTGAAAAAAGAGAAAAATGCATCTTCCTCGACCCATATATTGAAAAATTGGGTTAAAGTGTGTAATTCAAGGCAGGGAATCTTGTAGTAGATGAAGAAGTCTGTGACACCACCCTCCCCCCCCCCCATACCACCTCCCAGTTATTTCCTACTGACAAACTCAGAGCAGTTGCACTTAGAATGCTGCCTTCTGTGAGTTTCCTTCCTTAGCAGGCAACTGCATGGAGAGAGGCAAAAATAGCTCAGACCCAATAAAAGGTGTGCTCCACACACATCAGGCTCTCAAACAAGCTGGTGGATGCTATGATACACTTCTGCAGATCTATTGCTGAATGCTCAGCCATATTGACACACAAATATATCTGAAAATTATAGCTCAATAAAGACAAATCAAGGCAAGGTCGTACATAAGTTGTCTTCAATGTCAAACTGATAAGAGCAAAAATAAAAACACTGAACACTCAACAATTTTCATCAGATGGATTTCATCACTGAAACTGCTTTTAAAACTAAAGGCCAGCATTTCAAGAGTATCAAAGACTTCCTGCAGAAATACAAGATTTGGGAGAACAGTGGAAAACAATAAGAAATATAAAAAGTTTCATCAAAATTATAAAACACATGAAATACAACAATGGCTAAATAAAACAGAAAAGCTAAAACACAGATTTCACTACAAACACGGGAAAAAAGCAGAGCATGGTGTAAACAAAAGTGACTAATATGGAGAGTTTAAGAATCAAGGTTTGAGAATGGCTAGTCCTGTGGGAGTGGGAACATGTAATGTAGTCTCTAGAGCAGCAAACTGCACCACTATAGGTGTTGGTTTATTTACGTTCTCATTTGTTATGCGTCTTCTGCCCAATAATTATCTTCCATAAAGCATAGTGGAAATGAGCTTTTCAGGTAATTTTTGAATGACATTGCTATTTATATGCATATACATATTGATATACATCTACATCTACATCATCTACATCTACATATATATATACATATACATATGACAGAGGTCTTATGTTTTAAAAACAGACTGTAATGTCAAGGTTATTAACTGGTACTCTGCATCTGGAACTAATTCATGGTCTGTAAATGATAATATGAACAAAATAGCCCCATTTCATTATCCCATTCCAACTCTACTTCAAACAGACCCTCAAGATATATAAGTAGTATATATTTTAAATGAGAATCTCTATTCTAAATGTTGTACGGGTCTATTTGTATCATGTCTACTAACTCTTGTCACAACCACAAGAGAAGAAAGAGCTACATCAAGCTTCATGATTTCCATAGCTTCCATTTTCAAAGAAGAGGAGAAATAGTCTTACTAAGCTGCCAACACAAAATGATTCTGGCTACCCTTCCATGAAACGTGCTTAATGTTTGCTCTTATTATTAATCTAACATTCTTTACTAAAGAAGGGCTTGTTCTTTGCCAGACAACTTCTTTATTTAAACCAGCAATGGTGTTATCATGTTTACAGCAGAATAGAAGAGATACGATCCTTCTTTGTCATGCCAAAAGCAGACAAATAATCAATCATATTGCAATTAACAGAGAAATACCATTATCATTATCAAGCTTTCTGGTCTTGTATTTCATATATTAGATGGAAACCACAAAGGAAAAAATGCTAATAGTTCAACAACTCTAGCACCCAAGGCTTGGATGTTTATCCTGGTATCTCAAAGTATGAATATTTACAAAGCTCACTATCCCAAAGGGGAGGAGTTCTGATAATCTGGTGGCTCAGCAAAGATAACACATGATGACCTTTTAAATTAGCTTTGTTATATCTTTTTTAACTTTTCACATCTCAATGAGCCACTCACATTGCCACAGATAACCAAACTTTGTTCCACAAATAGCAGTGCAGTAGCTCTGCCTTTTGTATTTACCCATTCATTCATTTATCAGAAATATTTTAAACTAGGGAGAAAGTATGAGAATTTTAAAAATTATTTTCTTTTCTTAAGCACATTCTTAATCCTGTGGTTTTGTTCAGTTACTGAATTGCAAAACTATGTGCAAACTGAGATTGCACATACCTTAAAGGTATTAAGTCCCCAATTATATAAACATATGTTCCATGTAATATTTGCAAAATCTCCTCTCAGTAGGTTTTGACTTTTTCTTTTGAGTACTTACATGCAACTAATAGCGCATAAGCAAATTAGTACACAAAGAAAACCTAAAATATATTTTCAGGCTGTTACTTGCATTTTAAAACACGGTTGGTGACAGTTCAATGGTGACTTTAGTTAGCATAATTCTTCTACTATCATTCTATGGATTCTCTACAAGAAGAGATTTTTGTGCAGTTTACAACACACTGATGAGTGTGGTTTTCCATTCAACTGTCAAGAATTTGTGACCATAGTACCTAGCACTGACTGTGTTTTAACATGTTAAGCATGATCATCCTTAAAAATAAGAAGAATTTCTGAGAAGTATCCTGGTTTCAGCACACTTCCATGCTGTGGAAAAGTGAGTTACAGTATTGCAATCTGGTCACTACAATTTCTATCAGGATTCAAAGGCCTACTTTGTGATAATATCGTTGATCATTCTCAAAGAACGCCTCTCAAACAAACCAGAAACACAGTGTTGTGCATAATATATATCATAACTACTGCTGAAAGATAAACATTAGCAGATGCATTATTTAAAATTTTCATGTCCTTTTTTGACATGTCTAAGTAGAACAGAATAACCCTGTGCAAAAAATAGGACTTTGCTTCCAGAACCCATGTATTTTGGTGAAATCCATTGCATATGAATCCTCTTAGAGGCACTGTTGTCCAATATTTTTTGTTATACTTCTTTCCTGCCTAATAAAATTGCTTCAATATATTCAAACACAATGGCCCACATGTACCTTGGAATATCATCTAAATGACAGTGTCAATACATAGGAGATTTCTGGAAAGATATTTTAATCCCATCTGTGATTTTTTAAAGGACTTTTTTCTTTTTTTCTTTTGTTCTTTTTGTTGTGTAGGAAGGAATTACACCCTTGCACCATGAAATACAGACAGTAAACCAGTATCAAATTTTTATCCAAAGAGATATCTCTATTACATTTCAGAAGGGAAAGCAATCATCAGAGGGAAAGTATTTAGTATTCCTTAAAGAAACCAGGTGTATAAGCAACATCCCAGACTGGCTACCTCAAAAACAGAACCTTCTAAAACAGTAGCCATTCCTAAAAAATTTTTCTGTGATCTTTTTTGGTAAGCAAGAAAGGAAAATTTCATTTAGTGAAACCTGACCATTTACAAACTGCATTTCTGGAAAAAAATTAGCAAAAATCTAACTCTGTTTCAAACCTAAAATTTTATTTTTTTTGTGCCAATTGTCAGTTTGAGTTCAAAACTGTATTTTTGTTAATTGGGCTCTGGAGAGGAACAGATTCTGGGGAAAAAATAGTGCTTAGTCAGCACTTCCTGTTTTCACATCCTCTAAGCTCCATTCCAAAACACTGTGGCAAGAGGAATAGAGATCCATAGGTCTTCCATTGAAAAATATTGCCTGTCCTCCTAAAGGTACAATTCTTCAAATCTCACTTTGTGGCACACACAAAATATTAGCACACTAATGTTGAGTACCCTCTAGTTGAGAAGGAAAGGGGAAAGCATTCTGGAAAAGTTGCTGATTTTGTCACATAGAGAGCACCCAAATTTGTTTACATTCTAAGGAATCAAACGTTGAAAATGTCTTGATTTTTATAAATTGCAACACTGGCTTCCAATATAAAAGGAATCTAAAAGGAGAAAGAGAAATAAATAACCCTTGGTACGTCCCTGTCCACCATTTTCCTATATGCATGAAAATAAGCAGCATACCATATGTTACAATTGCTTATATCCTTGCATGTAATTCTAAAGTGTATTGGAAATTCCTGATCGCACTGGTATTTTCAGAAATTTTATCTTTACTACCCTGAAAGCGTTTTCATGTGTGTAGATCTCAGTACAGGAAAGTACATCATGGAAACATGAAACATTAGCTAATTTGAACACAAAAGTTTAAGTAGCCAATAACCAGAAACTCACTGAGTTGTAGCTCAACAATTAAACTAGTGAAAAAACACAATATTCTTTCATCTGTGTTTTGCTGGGAGAGAATCCTACTACTGGCAGAGCCTAACTCTTGCAAAGGGATAAAACCTATAACTCTAACAGAAACATTTACTTCTTGTAGCACAGGCATTCAGGTTTTTAAAGGATTCCATGATTGAAGTCTCAGTAATATCCTTTGAATTTCTTATCAGCTAATTCAGTAGCTGACTGACTGTTGTCTGCTAATTGTTCAAGAATTTGTTCTTATTCATCTATGTTATGCATTGCATAGGAGGCTGGGGCATTTAACGCAGGACTGTGAATACACTGACAAATTCTCTAAAGGTTTACACAATACAGTAATTTCCTAGTTTCAGTCCAAATTGCTTGAAATCTTCCCAAGTGCATATCTTCCTTTTCCTCTTTGCCTTTATTATTCCAGCAGTATAATATTTGTTTTCAGAACATGGACTGAAGTTGCAGTTATTTAAATCTGCAGAAATTTTTACTTGTGTTTCTTTCTGATAACTGTTTTTTTACAGATAGAAAGATGAGTGACCCCAGGACTGGCATGTGCAAGGGATACTTAAGTATATGCAACACCAGTCAAACACCAAAAAAAAATGTGGAGTTCACATAAACAAAAACCATGAACCAAACTATTATAGTTGAAATATTATCAATACATAGTATGGATTTATCATTACTACATTAATAAAAATAAATATGAAAGTTATAAAATTATAAAACAAGTCTGTATACTGCATCAAAATAGACTTAAATATGGTACTCAGTAGAAATAACTCGGCGTAAGCAAGCAAATTTGCAGGTTGTCAGGTTTTATTAGTTCAGCTCTCATGCTATAGTAAAGCAGCAAGACTATTTTAGGCTGAACTTGATCTTGAAGGCATCATGACTACATTTGTACAATGCAGAATCTGACATAATCATCCTGGCAACAGGAGGGCACGTTGATGTCATCTGTAGCGTAGTTCTCTACAATCCAGTTTTTTTACTCACTATTAGTAAAGAATTGACTGTTTTAGGAATAGATAAAAAAGCTGTAGTTTGACCCTTCATAACTTGAACTGAAGTGCTAGATTCTTTTGGTAAACTACATTCTTACCTGTCATATTTATTGAAAAACACAGAGGAAAATAAGTTAGAGTGGGAAATTACAACAGCTCTTAGTTTACTACAGATATCTTTACAAAGATGAGCACTGTTGATTTTGTTTTCTAAGGGAAAAACTATTTAAAAATAAAAGTAAACATGTTATCATTTTAGACAATATTTAATTAAGGACTTGAATATGTCTGTCTGCATTATTTTGTGCTTCTGTATTTTTTTATGCTTCTGCATTGATACATGGAAGAAAGAAAAAAGGGTGTTTCCTGGGCTTCTCATTTGTGTGCTATTCTAATACTCCTCACACAAGCAATTTGTTTTAAGAGACATACTATTTGTTGCTTGACTACCACATTACAGTTGTGTGAAGAAAATTGCAACACACAAACCTCCTTAACCTCTATTAGTCTTCAGCTGTATGGAATGCATTTTAGCCTGTCAGATCTTGTGTTCCACTGCTCTAAGATCAAGCCATATGTAATATTCATCAGTTTAAATAATGTCAGAGACAAACACTATTCCCAGCAACTTCCTCAAGGACTGAAACAAGTAGCTGGTGTTGAGTATTATAAAACTATTTGTTATCTGCCTCAGCAATAAAGAGAGTTCGTTATTGGACAAATTAGTTTCTAAGTAACCGATGCTGATCCATAAATAATTGGAACCAGCAGAAATGTTCCTAAGAATTTTTCTGCTGTGCTTTTACTTATGTAACTGCTTGGAATGGGTAAAAATTATGTATTTCAGAAAAAAAAAAATCCATATATACTTGTTTCTATCACACTTACTGCAAGCTATATAATATCAGTTTGGTCTTGTAAATGAAAACGAGGTGACATAACTTTCTTAAACATCTCAGAAGTCTCTAATGACAACTCACATGTTTTATTAAGGTAGTGGTTCTTCTTCAGAACACCATTGTTTTGAACAAACAGCATAAAGACACTGTAGGTACATGCTGTAGTATTTTATCAGGCAGTTAAATTTAAAATAATAACACACCACAATAAGGTGCATAGTTTCTTTCAGTAAAAATCAACTCCCCCCCAAAAAAAAAACAAAACAAAACAACAGCAACCAACCAACCAACAAACAAACAAAACAACCAAAAACCAAGCCCAAACAAAACAAATAACCTCAAAGAAAGAAACAATGCTACCTTCTCTTGAACAAAAACTAATGGTATCTTGCCTTTGTACATGGCATGAACTGATACAACAGCTTAAAGTAAGGACTTCTGCACTGGCACAACAGCTGTGTTTCATTTAATCAGGTAAGAAATTCTACCTCCTAATAAATTCATAAATGCTCTGCTGATCTAGAAGGTTCATACACAAGGTCAATGCAAATTCATCTTAAACTAATCTCCCAGCTAACAACTGATGTTATATCCCTCAGTTAGCTGGAGAGGATGTAGGAATGGAGCCCTGGTGTGCAGTATAAACTTGGAAGGCAAGAGGCAAAAAATTCTAAAAAGTTACATTTTTTAAGTCACTGTAAGAAGAAAATCTTGTGTGGCTACCTGTACAAAATCATGTCAGAGTCAAATACACTCATAATTAATCCTACAAAAAGCTGGCAAAAACTACATTCTAATGCAGTTCTATTTTTTTTCTAACTTTTGTCTTCCTAGTAATGTTTTTTAATCTCTATTACACTTCTACGTCAAAACAGCTAAGAAATTGCATTTTCACTATTAACTAAATTAAAACTTAGTAGCTATCTGATTACATCCATCTACATTTCTTGCTTCATTCTTATTAAATATTTGTTATTGGCTTCTGGAATTTTACACTACAATGACTGTCATTTCCCTGAACCTCCCACTATTTTTTACTGTGCATGAGGTTGGAAGGAAGCAGGAAAGGCTAGTATTTCTCTTGCTCTCTCAACAAATTTTCTCAACATTTTCAGAGGCACAACCCTCTTTAAATTCTGTAAACAGGATGCAGGCTCTATGTACTATATAGGTTATGTATCTCACCTTGTTCTTGTTATAAAATGCAGGAATACACTGAGGATTGAAGGCTATCCCCAACTGGAAATTAGTTTGTGTAAAATAAAAAATATGTTCTCATCACTGTGAAAGACTGATTTTATTACAAACAATTGTTAATAACTTTTAGTTATATTTGTAATACCATATGCTCCAGAATTTTTGCATATTCCTTCAGTCACAGAAGTAATGCAGAAAGGTACTTAAATGGGTTATAACCACACTGTAGAAGTCAGGTGAAGATGAAATAGACTTTCTTCCAATTGTTATTCTCTAAAATGTGACCCAAAACAAATTAAATCCACACACGGTTCTTCAGCTTTGAATCTAGCCACTTAGGAAATAAGGAATGAACATTCCATAGCATTAAGACTATGCATATGTAACTCTCAAGATAGACTTCTATTTTATTCTTTTACTGAAATCTATTGAAGGGGCTGCATACTGAGTATTTTATGGAAACAAACAATACTAGTTTACTATATTCAGTCTGGTTTTGCAGCTTCATTGGCACTAAATATCTACCTTGCTCTTCTGAAAATTCAACATTTTAATGAACACCTTCATGTTTTCCTTGTCAACGCCCACTGTCTTGCATCACAAAGTTTGAAAGTAGTAGCAAAGGTTAGTGTTTCCCCCATCACAACATATTCATATAATTATATTCATATCAGATAAGCTGACACAGAAACAGTAGTTTCATATAATTAGGTCTCAAGTCACTTTAAAACACACACAAAATTCCCAAAGAAAGACAAAATAACACAATGACAGACTAAAAAAATATTCTTCACAATTTTAAAATGCATAACAGGATTCTTAGTTCAAAGCAGTTTCAGATTTGATCATTACAACATAGTCATTACGAAGGAGAAAACAGGTCTAAGCATTCCCTTTTACTCTCTGGAGTAGACACCCTGTGGTAGACTCAGTTTCAAAGAAGTTTCTACATTCCTGAGGTAGGTGAGAGGGGAGCAGATGTGGAGCATACTTCCTGAGCAAGTGCCACCTCTCACATTATGTACAACTTAGCTACTCACAAAATGCTAGTTCGGACTACACCAAGATTTTTAAAAATGTCTTCCCGAACCAGAGTTAGAGGTGATTTGCACAGATGGAGGCCAAGAAATAGAATGAAGCTCAAAATATGACCTCCAACAAAGTGTTTGAAGCTTTCCAAACTCAATGAAAAAATAACCAAAGAACTGGAATTTCAGAACAAATATCACAGAGAAATAATAGAACTCATCATTACATGAAAATATTGCATGTGGGAAGAGACAAAAGGCAGTCTACAATGCAGAGGGTTCTCCTTTAGTTTTTGTTTTCTTGCACGGGGGCAGTAAAACATGTACAAACAAATACACATTCCAGATGGCTAAGGCAAGCGTATTTGTTCCTAGTAGATTCAAGATATTGTTTAGTACCAACTTCACTCTTGTGGAAGCAGAATTATCCCTGCAATACTTCTAAGGTCAGTGAAAGCATAAGGTGCCTGCTGTGCAAGTATCACTGCACAACAGGAATGGCCCAAGAGATGCGTGCCAGGTTAGTGTCCCTGTCCACATTAAGCCATCCCTGCTGATTAATTGTGCTTGTGTAGACATTAGAAGGACCACAACTAAAGCACAATTACATGGAAATTGAGCAATAAACTAGCATAACTAATACATAAACGGACAACATATACATCGTAATTTTGTCAAATCTTGCCATCTGTTGCATATGTTCTATGTAAGTAGAAAAATTAAATAAAAAAGGAGCTGAGTTTTTTCCTTTCAATGATCAAACTCTTCTGAATTCTTTCATCTCCTTTCAGATTGTAATACACAGAAGTGCATTGACTTGAGGCTCTTTTGCAAGTTTCTGACAGCCAAGAAAAATGAAAAAAGAAGAAAATATTAACATCTGAAAGAATGCCAAGTAGTTGAAAACAATTAAAAAAATAAAATTACTCTTTTCTTCTATTTTTTTTCCAAATCTGTTTCACACCTCACTATATTAAGGAACAAGTTTACATTATAAAACTGTAACAATTGTTTTATTTGGTGGCAGAAGAAATACTCTTAAGTTAGAAATCAAATACAAGAAGAGAAGTAAGTTATCAAGGCTCCCATATCCAAGAAGAAAATAAATGAACAGTAATGTCTTTATATCCTTTTCATTATTTTTTTTAAAATCACTGTCAGTAAGGAGTCACTTTAGTCTAACGTAAAATTAAGCACCAAATCTATTTACAACTTTATACAACATGAAATGAAAGAAGCATGTTGCCATGGTTTTCCTGTATACCTTGGAATTACTTCAAAATCCTTCACTGAACACATAAATATTTCTATACTATTTGTTCATATATGCATATGTATGTATTTGTACACACATAAATACATACACAAACATATTAAAAGTCATTATTAGAAATACAGGTTGCTTAATGTAAAACATCTAGAAGTCAATATTTCCTTTACCCTTTCCTTCCAGCAGCTGCCTGGGAAAACCAAACCAGAAAATGAAAGAGAACAATGCAAAATATGACTTTTATGTGGAAGTAATGGGCTAGGGTTTTAAGCTGAGGATTCAGGAATGAGATGTTGAGGCTGCCATAAATCTGTCTTTTTCTATACCATCTCATTACTTAATAAATAACTGAAGATTAAATAGAAGGAACTACAAACTGAGAAAGAGCATTACTGTACAAATGAGTATTTGAGTGGCTTCCACACCATTCACAGTTTTGCACTTGCCACACTGGGCCAGGTGAGTCAGTAGAGTAGTTTTTAGGTCTCATAGTCTGTCAGTTCTAATTGGCTAGCATATCTATTTACAGAAAGAGATGATATGAACAGTTCTGGTGTTTGGTGTCTACTTCCCCAGTAACTGATCAGTGAAAAGCTGTAAATAAAGCCATCTGCTGATATCACCATTTTTTCTGAATCAGATAATCTTTGCATTAATTGTTGCTCATTTCCTTTCAAAGTAATTTTCAAGGTGATCGAGGTAGTTGGGATAGGAAACTCAACAAGTTTTGACTTCAAATCTCCTTTACAAAGAGCAAAATCCTATTTTGGGCAAGGTAATCCACCATGACATTTCCATTTACAGCAAACTAAACAAGCTGTTAAGTGTACAGTGTTAAAGTTTCATAGGCCTTGGTTTCAGAAGGAGCTTAAAGGCAGACTCAATCTCTGCAGTCTCCTGTGAAAAAAAAGCCACATTGTAGCCTGAAACAAATGGTGGCTCTAGTTAATTTTAACAGATTTATGACATTTTATAATGCAGCTGCACTCCTATTAAGTCAGAATGACATTTTCAATTATGCTAAACCATTTTTATTGATCAACTATGGATTCTGAAAAAAAGGCTTTCTTCTAGGGGTAAAAGAAATCTTTATATGAGAGAGCACATTTAATGTCAACCTTTAGGAAAAGTTGGTATTTTTAACACCATCTTTTAGCAATAACATAAACAATGTTTCCCAGCAAATTTTTCCTTACCAGACTCAAGGACTGTGTACTTGGGGTATCTTGAAGGTTAGGCTAGCTTCTGTTTTTCCAAGATGTTTGAAAGCTACGCATTACACTTGTCTGTCTACACAGATATTAAAGTCTGCGATGATATTTGGAATACCAGAAAACTTGAAACAGAAAGGAGCTAGCACTTAAAGTTTTTTAAAGTCATGCCTGCTGTAGTCTCAGCCAACAGGTAAGTAGGCACAACCTACACAGCATGATACATTTATACCTATGACCCTGACAGCACAAAAGGTTACAGGCAGTACCCTGTTGTTTATACACACATATTTTCACATAAAAAGGTATTTAAATAAATGCTTTCTAGTTAAACTGCTGTTATAAGACAGTGGGGAAAACCACAAGTACATCCACCCTATTTCAGTCACCCACACTGTTATAACAATTTCGAATTCAGCATTCCTCCACTTTTCATGTTGTAATATTTTAATGTTATCTTTCTACAAGGTCAGTAATGACTTAAAGTGAAAAAAGCTGTAGCTCTCAGTAAAGGAAACAGGCAGTATTTTCTTTTCAAAGAAAACAGAATCTTCCTATCATATCTCCATAAGAATTAATGTGTGTGTGCAATACATATTTTACTTCACAGCATTTTTGTTGTGCCAGCAAAGCTGCCCTTAAAATATATTTTACTAAGAAATAACTTCAAGGCATTGAGTTCCTTGTGGTGTAAGTCATACACTTCAAAAGAATTACATACAGAATGGATGTGGTCCACAGTATCTGCTACTGGCATTGTTTACCTCCAGGTGGAATTGAATTCCCTGAACTCTGAGGAGCAACAAAACAGTAGTGCAAGATATGTGCAATCAGGTCATTTGGCCAATACCTGTTCTTTAAAAGATAATTCATTGGGATATTTTTTCACCCTTAATGTTATTATGTGCATAAATTAGTAATATTTTTTCTGAGCTAAAAATATATAAATTTTGATAGCTTTGAAAAACAAACAAAAAATCCGTTTTCATGCTTTCCTACTATTTTATCATTTCAGGTCTTATATTTTCCTGTTTACTATTTTCTAATACACCTCAATGGGTGAAAACACATCAAAATATAGTATATTAATATTTGCTAGTCTTACCAAGAATTTAAAAACATTTTATATACTTATTCTTCATAAACCTTCTATCATACCTATATCTACTTTCCTCAGAAGACAGTAGAACTTACACTTTGCTAGAAACACATTACTGCTGCAGTAATTTTCCACGGATCACAAAAATAATAACTTTTAAGATACATGCTGATGGTTCTAGCTAGTGTTACCTTTTTTAAATTACAAGGCAGTTCTAAACTCAGGAGTTCATGAAAAAGGAGGCTGCATCAAGAATTTAATACAATTCTCACTTCTATTTTTAATTCTATAAATTAGGAAGGTGTAGTTGCCAGGGATGTTTTATCCTACTGGGAGGCTTATTGCATTGAGTCATCCCTACAGAAAACCACACAAATACCAGATACAGGGAAAAGGAGGAAACAGTACTTTTCAAGTACAACTGGCAGTGAAATTAACTCATCTGAACCAGAAAGTGTTAGTCTACTACAGCTGTAACTAGGAATTTCCACCTGAAACAACCAGAAGTTAATAAATAAGAAATGTTTCAAACTGAAGCAAAGGAGAAAGAATTAATAAATTTTTTCTGGGGTTAAAAAAAAAAAACTATTTCAAAGGGAATGAGGAGGTAAGAAAGAGTGGGAGGGTTGTAAATTGTTTCCCTGGTAACATAGAGGGAGAGTACAATTTGTTAGGACAGGAAAACAAAACAACAGTTTCATTTGCAACAGAATTATCTGAACCTTTTTTAAAAAATGGAATAAGTCAGATTGTTTTCATACTAAAAGAATGTCCTTGGTCTTGTTTGTTGCTGAATAATTTATTTCCCTCAAGTATGGATACCCAGTTATTATTATTATATTTTTTCCCCTTTCCTTAAAAAAACAATCAATTTAGAGTCTTTGCTTCCTTCTTTAATGAATTTTAGGGACTCAGCATCTGGGGTTTAAAATTATTTTGAGCTGGATGCACAAAGGGCCATTAGATACTATCTGAAATATTTTCATTTATCTCCTCTTCCAGCTGCAACCTGTTAATTAAAAGTAGAAAAGAAAACAAACAAGAAAAAAACTAATTTAGCTTTAAATACAAATCTTGATATATGACTAGCCAACAAAAATCAAAGTCTCTGTTTTCATGGTTGCAACACATGCAAGGAGTGAAGTGGGGACTACCCACCCAAGCAGTTCAGGTTGTTTATTGAGCACAGGGCTGTTGTTTCTAAAGTTAGATAGCTGTGCAATCAAAACAATAAGAACAGCTTTTTTTTCACTTTTAAAGGAGCAAAAATTATCTTGTCCATGCCTAGCAGAAGGACACGAGGCTTCCAGCCCATGTGCTGTTGGGCACAACACTGTGCAAATCTTTCACTCAGACTGCAACCCCTACTTGAAGTCCTCTGCTTTAAACAGTGTATGACACATGTCAACTCTCCTCGGACAAACAAGAACAATGACAAGAGATGAACAAGTTTAGACCAGCACCATCAACTCCAAAGTGTCTGTGGCTTGCAATTATCTTGAAAACCGTGGTCTAGAAAGGGCACTGTGATGTTAGCCATGCCAGTACTTCAGGGCTCTCTCTCTCTCTGCCACAGCTTCAGTCACTCCTCCGAACACTCCAGCATGTCATGAACAGTCCAAACACACATAAAAACAAGAACATCATAGTCCCTCACAGAAGCAGGAAACCAATAGTGCTGAATGACTGAATTGCTGAATTCAACAGCAATTGCAAAATCATTTTAAAATTAGACCAGAATTGCTGCAGCTATTCATGAGTTTCTCTGATTCTTTTTATTCAATTCCTGTGGTTACCCAGGAAGCATTAGAGTAACAATAGACATATGGAATTAAGTAAGTGAACTTTTTCAGATTCTATGGGAGGTGAAAACATCTAAATGTGCTTAGCAGATGTGACTGACACAGTGTCTCTTTATCTAGATGTAACTTCTTAAATCTCAGGGAAAAGTATAAAAGATAATCCTAAGGACATAGTATGAAAGTTAGTCAGATAGATGCATGCACTACATTTGCAGTGTAGCTCTAAATTCACAATTACCAAATTGCCTTTCAGTTAGAGTCCCAAACATGTCTGACTACCCTCACCACTGTATATAAACTTTTTTGTAAGAACTTTACTCTTCGTACAAACTAAGCTTACTTACCAAAACCAAGAATCAGCCGGCTATATGGAGAACACGCCAAATATTTACACAGTGGTAAACAATTTCCTCTGCATTACAGTTGTGGTCGGTGAACTACAATAGCTAATCTGCTATGAGGATTGTTTATGCCCCAACGGATCACAGGCTGCCTACAGCTAGACTTCCAGTAGATCTTGATAGAAACAGAAGAGCAGATGCTACCAGGGTGAGTAACCATTCCTTGAATGCACAAAAAGCATGTTTTCCTGAGAAGCAGTCTCCAAATTCAAAGATATCTGATATTGCAGCAGAATACAATCTTAAAAAGTGATATCACACAACCACTCATGCACAGTCACCCAGGAGGATGAGGAAAGGATCATAAAAAAGGTTGAGATACAAGAGTTTAATAGGACAGAAAAGGGAGGGAAAATAATAATAATAATGATTGTGATAAAATAATATACAAAATAAGTGATGCACAGTGCAGTTGCTGACCAGTCACTGACTGATGCTCAACAAACCTTTGAGCAATGGGCTGCCAGCCCTGTCCAAACTTGCCCAGTTTTGCTGTTCAGTGTGACATCATGGGATATCCCCCTCACCACTTGGGGTCAGCTGACCTTGTCTGTGTCCCTTCCCCACTCCTTGTGTATCCCTACCCTCCCCTCTAGTGGGGTGGTGTGAGGGGCTGACTTGGTGTAAGCAACTCAAACATCAGTGTGCTATCAACATTTTTATCAACCCAAATCTGAAACACAACATTATATCAACTTCTAGGTAGAAAACTAATTCCATCCCAGCCAAAACCATTGCTAATCCACAATTAACTGTGAAGATGGTATTAGTCCTAAGGACCTGCAATCCACCCAAACAATACAAATAAAAGGCATAACTTCTTCACATTTGTATGTTTTGATTTAAGAAACAGTATTTCACACAGTTCCTCAAAAAATGTTTAAATACTGCAGCATAGTTGTTATCTGTGCTGATAGCATTATTTTTTGGGTTTTTTTTTGTTTGTTTGTTTTTTGGTTTTTTTACAGAAATGGCTGTATGTCACCACTTCTATCAATGCTAGTTAGGACTTGCAAATCTTCAGGTTCATTTACTCTGACACTATCCTCATTGACTATACTAGGAACTGTGGAGATTTACTCTGCTGAACATAGCAAATACTACTTCCAACTTACTGTCCTTTTATATTAAAGAGGATAATAATAAACTTCCCAATTCATGGGAATATATTTTCTTGTTTACTGTGTTTATATTACTGAAATGATTTGATGATATAATTCAAATTCAACCTCTACTGAAATTCACAGAAGGCTCTCCATTCTGGACTAATGGGTGGTATTAACAACACCTACAATGTATTCGCTAATATTAATGGCAATGGTCCTAGTTTGGCAAGGTCTATAAACATGAAAAAAGTTTTAAAACTCATTGGCTCCCTCACTGGTTCAACATATTCAAGTCAGTATATTTTTAAGTGAATCTGACTTGGAGTACATGGGAAGAACTGTATTGTGTCTTGGATATTCTGCATCTTGTAACATCTCACACCAAGACAAAACTGGTTCCGACTCATCTCTGCCGCTGCATCGGTTTGCGTACAGGTAAAATCCTAGAAAAGAAACTTTCAGTAAACCCAGGTCAACCCATTAGACCTGGAAAAGTACAGCATATCATAGTGCCGTGTGATATAGTACTGACTATTAATATTAGCAACAAACTATAAGATACAGATATTAATTATTAGGTAAATTTTATGTTAGAAAAGCGGCAATAAATACTTACTGGACTTTTTTATACTTTTTAGTTCAATTCTCCCATATTTCATTTTGAAAAGTATAAATAAGAAATTTTATAGGTTTGAATATATTTTATTTCTTTCTCTGGAAAAAGATTAAAGCCATATGTTTCTTGTTTCAGTGTCTATTGTTAAAACTTTTAATTACCCTGCAATACTTTTTACATTAGAGCCATAATGCTTTTCTTTCAGAGATTTTCATATTGGTTTTACTCCAAATCTCAGAACAAATCTGATTTGGAATTCTTGTAAATATCTTGGTGAAATACATTTGGTTATTTTTAGTGTTTTGTGAACAGGGTAGTGTAATTTTGCCCTACTATAAAGAGGCAAGTGTCTTACTTAATTTAATTGGATTTAAACTTTATTTTAGGGTTATATTTGCAGAGATTGAATCAAGATGTTTCTTGTTCTATATATATTGTAATTCTTAAAAAAATATAACAACATAACATAACATAACATAACATAGCATAACATAACATAACATAACATAACATAACATAACATAACATAACATAACATAACATAACATTTGTTATTATGTATTATATAATATAATATATAATAAATAACCTGATCCATGGCACTTTACTATAGCTGTTGCCCTTGCAGAATAGAAGTCCTCTCACAAAAGGTCTTCACATACCTTTTAGTAGAATTTAGAGTAAGCAGATTTGAAGAAAATTTGGTCTTCAAATTGCCATGTATTCCCCTGAGAAAAGTATTTATTCATTATATTATCACTTTTAAATAACAATTAATATGGAGATTTATAATTTTAAAAGCTGCCTTTTATTTGTTTGGATTTCTTTTGGGTTTTGGAGTGGTTTTTTTTGAATAATTACATAAGAAATATTATAGATCTTTAAGTGGGTTTTAAGATCAGTTTTTATCATTTTGACTGAGCAATATTAATAAAACAAAGCTAAATCTTACTTAAGCACTGCCTGTGATCCTAACATGTAGATGAATAAAGCTAACATTTAATGAGTCTCATTGATAATTTAAAATTAAAAAAAAAGAAGAAAAGTTTATTTCTGGAGAGATATTATATGCAGATTTGCCCAAAAAGTGAGACATACAATCAGAAAGCAGAATAAAAGTTACTCCTTTGAGCAGCATACAAAGAGTTCTGAACAAAGCACATGTGTAACTGGTGTAATCTGACACGAACCTCAACAGTTATATAAAGAATTAGTATGAGATATCTAATTATGGTATTGAAGGATCTACACTGAAAAATATGTTTCAATCTTTTATATGACTTCTTTTACCATGCTATTAATGGCAGATACAAAAGTTGTGTGCAGAAGCACCTGTGTATACACATACAAGTGATGTTCTTCCCACCCCCCCCTCCCGTTTTTGATACAGATTTAAGAAAGTGTCAGACTAAGATGTTGCAGCTTTAGATTAAATGGACAAAGAGTAAGAGAACACAAAATAGGAATGGAAACTAAGAAAGTTGTACCTTCCCTTCTAACAGTGCTGAAAATTCTTGTAGTTTCCAGCTGGTGCTTTGTACTCTGATTTTTCCCTCTAAATGGTCCAAAGCCGATAGGAAAACAAAGAGTGTGGCACAGCTATGAATGGCCCCCCTCAGTGTGCATGGCTGTGAGCAAGCCAGCCATTCGATACGTCATGAGACAAATCCTGGGAGATTACACCCTCCTCTCATCACAATTTCACTTCAACTCAGATTTGGATACTTACAGCCACAAACAGCTTCACTGAATTATATATTACCAGGAGACATAATAATTAATCATGAACAAGGACTATGTGCCATGCTACAAGAAATACTGCTGGTTAGTATTTCCATTGGTTTATTTAATAAAATTCAGATCTGATAACAAACCGTCTCTAAAAGCTATTGTGAAAATAAAAATACTTTCACTAATATTCATAAAATCTAATACTTCAGGACATATAAAAAATTAACTTCTCACTCCAGTTAGAGGAGCAGCAGCAACAGTTATTTCTCATTTGTTTTGTTTTGGTTTTGTATTTTTTTTAATTTTGGTTGTTGTTTTTGTTTTTTGTAGGTTTTTTTTGTTGTTTTTTGTTTTTTGTTTTTTTTTTTGGTCAAAGCTTACTTTATTTGGTACAGGAATAATTCAAATTCTAAAACCAGATAAACCAATTTACTTATTCAAAGAAACCTCAAATAGGTGGTGTGAAGCAGAACACTAAAAGAGAACGCTCAAGTTTTATCATTATTTAAAGTCCTTTTAAACTGCACTAATTATCTGACTAAATTGAGGGGGGGAAAAACATCATGGCCTAACATTTGTTCAAATCTGAAACACTTTCAAATAGATACTGGGAAGTGATGGCATTCACAAATTCCATTCTGAAAAAATAAATAAATACAGAGCATGGATTTGGATAGAGGAAGACATTTTGTAAATTGAAAAGGAGTTTAATTTTTGATAGCTGTACTACCTTCCCCCCTCATAACTAAAAATTTCAAGAGCGCAACTGAGCTCTGTCAGACTTTAACAGATGAAGTTTTACAAACTATTTTTCTTCTTCTTTCTTCTGGTGGATACAAATGAAATGAGGTCCTAGTCTTGTAAAACACTATTCACATTCTAAATGGAGCATAGTAATCCCAATTCCCATTGACTTCAAGTGCTCATGTTAAGTATTATTTGTTGCACAGAAACATTTTTCAGTCTCAGGAGGTTTAAGCTCCACTTGAATGAATAATATCCATTTTCCCTTGCAACTGATAGATTCAGGGAAAACTGTTCTTCATGCAAATTAGGTTACACCATGAATAGAATTAACCTAAAACAAAGGTATAAAAAAGTAATAGAAAGCTTCTCTTCCATCTCTAGTTCAAGTACAGAGATGGGAAAATTATTCTGTTCCCTGGGTGAACTTCAGTTCTTAATTTGGCTGCTCTAAAAAACTTAACACAAACTGTAGATCTTAATGTTATATGCTGAAAATCCTTGAAGATTTATTTGCCTCTTTATTTCAGAGTAGTGACAGAAGAAAGCAACTTAAACATATATTCAAGCATCACCTACTAGTAGGATACTTTCTGGCTGCCTTTTCTCTTTGCTTTATTACAACTTTTGTTTTCTTGGAATCGACAAAGTGAAAATACAGAACCAGAATCACAGGGGAATTGCTGATAGACACTTCAGTTCCTAAAATATCCAGTCCATTTCCACATAACCTGATGGGCTCTCCAACTCCCTTTAACTACCACAGGGTTATAGTTCTAAAGTACAAGCAAACACATCTGAAACCATTGTCTAATGTAACTCAGAGCAATACTCCATTTATTCTTGTCTTACCCTAGTGAGGGGAGGGTGAGAGAAACACTTTGTTCAGTCTTTGGAGGGATTTACAGTCAGTGGCAAACAGAGGAAACCAAACTGTCCATAAGGAGGAAAATCATTACCCTTAGCCCATTCTGCCACCATCACTCCACCAGAAATAGCTCAACCTAGTAAAAGTGGAGGATTAACAATAACTAGAGGATCTGTAGAGTGAGTGTACAAACTTGCTTTGCCCAACTACTTTTCCATATTACTTCCCTCATGGTGCAGTATCCCCCCTCACACATACATTTTATCCAAGTCTTCTAGCATAAAAGAGGAAGTCTCTACTCTCTTTTCTTATGGTTTAAGAATGGCTTTTTCTCTCAGGTGTCTCAGAGATTGTCCTATTTTACTTAGTCACATTGGCACAGGTATATACAGCACTACTAATTATAACTACATTCAACCTAGCAAGAGATGATGGGACAGGATTAAAGATGATGCTCTGCAGAAAGTCTATGAAGAAGTGCACTTTAACAGTTCTTAGTTCTTTTTATCTGTATCCAGTGCAGGTGTGTCCTAATTGGCATACTAAATTCAATTAAGAGGCCAGGAAATGTGTGTCTCCAGTTAAAAAACACACAGAAGGGCATGCATCATGTCTTTGTACCCTTTCTGTGGAGTACTGAAAATTCAAACATACGTTCTTAAGTGGGTGAAAAAATATAGGAAGAGAAGTGGAACATAATACCATTTCCAAGAGAAAGTTTGAAATGGCATGTTAAATCATGAAACATATCAGCTGAAACTGACACTATCTTTCAAGAAAATATTTCCTTTGTTGTACTGATGATTAATTTCTCATGTGGAATATTTATCAATGTATCTTTAGACATACACTGGTTGTAATGAGGTAATTGAGCTCAATATTGGAAAGATGTAATTTCCCTTGTCTTACTGGTCCATTAACATGGCTTGCATCCAAGTGGAAGAGTTACTGCAATATTTGTTTGAACCACAAAGGATTTTTCAGATATTTCCTCTATACCAGCAAGGATTCCTTCTTTACTTGCACATGTCCATATGCACAATATTCAAGAAGCTAATACAGATAGATATGGCTGGGGTTTTTTCTCATTACTATGACCCCAATATTTTCTAAAATATTATTCCACTCCTGTCTTCAAAGTAAAACAAGTATTATCCTAAACAAACTTCTACAAGTGCTCACAGTAACAGGGAGAAGAAATCTTTTATCCATCAGGACACAGTTTGGCAGACCTAGCAGTAATTTACAGACAGTTTCCAAATTTGTAACTACTAAATCACATACATCCTGTATGCACCTGTTCCTGAACTCTGTTTAAAATTTCAGGTTTAAACTCTCCTTTGTCATAAATATAGCTTAGTCATCATCACTGAAATATTCAAAAGCATTTCTCAAGAGAGGCTTTTTTAAGTGACCTATATTAGATGCAGTTTGGAGTGATGTTCGTCAGAAATGAATTATTGACTACAGTACAGGGGAACAGGTTTATAATGTCTTTCTCCTTATTTTGATATATTGATATGAATTTGTATACTTTATTCTCCAGGTAAAAGATATTTTTTGAGAATTGGATACTGTTACATGAGACTGAAGCACTAATAGCACTAGTGCTATGAGAGAGGAAGTTATTTTCTGAAGTGCTGCAGGTTTTGTCAGAGGGTAGGAACTGTGCTAGTCCAGACAGAATGGCATTTGGATTACACAACAATTTCAGTTGATATCACAATACACATATTTTGGACACCATTTTCACAACATTAAAGCCAGAGGTCTTTATGTATTTGCACAAACCATTAAAAAAAACCTGCTCATGCATATTTAACATTTATCAGTGCAAAAATTTCCTCAACTAAATATTTCTTTCTGCATTTACAAAAAGTAGTGAATTGACCTTGGTTCTCAACTCCATGAAAACCATGCTATTATGCTTCTCTTCCAGGAATCACTTGAATAAAGAGGATGGGCTTATCAAAGCATGCTTATTATCTTAGGCACTAGAAACACTTATTATCTGTGTACAAATCCTTTCACTGGTAATATTTAATATTTTTTACTAATTTTTCTCATTAGTTTTCTAAATGAATGCCAGGAAACTTCAAAGTATGACATAGACTGATGATAGATTGTGTGTTATACCAGTACATTATCTGTATGTCAGAAATATATTACAATATTAGACTCTAGAGGATTCAAGACTGAATAAAACTGAGATAGAACAATATAACTGAGAGGGGGTGGGGTGGGAGTATGGAAAGGGAAAAAGACTTTGAAAGACTTATGAGAATACAAGGATTAAAAACTTTTCTATTTTTTTCTGGTATTTGTAAAAAGATAAAACAGAAAATAACAGGACACATCAGGAGCCAAAAGCTCTGCCAGACTGTGCAGGCAAAATTAGGAAAACTGAGCGGGTTTATTTACTGAGAATTACTGCACAATTGAAAACCCAAGCAGTGAATAAGGTTAAAGATAGTGCAGCAGTGCCAGACCATGCGAGAGTGGACAAACAATTTAGAATTGAGAAAGTCAAGCAAAAAGAAATCAACATATTTTTTTAAATAAGGTACAAGCCTTTATACTAATATCTAGAAACACAAGCCCTTCATCAATGATATGGCAATGAACCAAGACCATATAAAGACAGCATTTGGACCTTGTCCCCTGTCCTAGGGTGACTATATAATGCTTGTATCTCCCAAATATGGCCTGAACCAGAACATCGCCAGAGTGATCACATGCAAAATTCTGTTGCAGGAAAAGTTTTTTCTATAAATAGCACTATGCCATATTTTATATTTGAAATTAATCCTGATGGCAATGCATAATCTAAAATGTTCAGGAAACAATAAAAAATAGCTTTTTATAAGTGCGTAATAAGGAAAAAAGTTGTTAACTCTTTTCATAACTTATATTTAGAGAGAAATTAAACTCCTTTATATTGAGAGAGAATTTAGAGAGAATTTATATTTAGAGAGAATTTAAATAAGAAGCTTATTTTTATATATTAGTACACTCCATTTTTTTCTACTAAACTGTTATGCAAAATGTGTTTTTTCCTTCTCAGCTCCTGCCATTATTTTTAAAAAATTCTTTGTTGAGTGTTTTTATGCCACATTTGCCTGCTTTTCAAAACATTATTGTGAACAAAAAGAACTGTATTATGCAAGCCCAAATTTCTGACCATTTTGATAGCTGATAGAAGAGATTGCCACCAGTCTTTCTCCCAAATTACAAAACAAACACATAATTTTTCCTGTTTGAGTGAAATCACAAGTCAACATAAGATGAACTAGAAATACAGTAATAATACTGTATGTGCTGCATACAGTTTACACACAGAATTTGAAAGCAGCAAAGAAAAGTAGACAGGGTAGTCAAAGAATATTGCCCCACTGAAGATCTCACATGGGAATACAAAGTTTTTTCACTATACAAATAGTTTATTTCATGTTTCAGAGATAGAATAATATCTTAATAAGTTTGGCCAGTGGATATCGGCAGCTGTGTATCAGCGGGAAATAAGACCCACATAAGATCCCTTACCTTAGCAGAAAATTCAATGTAAGCTTAAAAATTTACATTTTGAACTTACCCTGAAGAAATGAAAACAAGGCGATAAAGAGAATAATTTCCTCACTTTGTCAGTTGGTGTGAAAGACAAATGAGATTGGCATCCATCAGTTCTCAGAAATAAAAGAGTTTCTTTGACTAGTGTCTCTAAGAGTAGTAGTCAGTCAAAGGGCAAAGTAACTAAGTGCAGCTGAAACAATCACACTGAAAATAACATTGTCTCTGGTTTCAGAAGACATTCTCAGAGAAAATAACACTTGGGTGTTAAATACAGTTTTCTGTTTGTAACATCCCTGACCTATTCCAGGGCTGTATAAAACAGCTAAACTCAGTTGTATAATTCTACTGGAACTAAATTTGATCAATTATTGTTTAAAATAATTTTCCTCCTTCCCTGATCATGTCAGATCTTTAAAACAACTAAAAACACAAACAAACAAACACCACTAAAAACAAATAACAAAATCACACAAATTAAAAACAAAACAAAACAAGGCAAAACAAAACAAAACAAAACAAAACTTCAGTAAGATACCAGGCTACTATTGTACTTTCACACAAATTTCTTTTAAAGACAGACATTCCAAGGAATATCTCAGATAGCAAACATAAGATTTCAAGAACCTCTGGAAAAAGGAGATGAAGGTGCCTGAGCAAGACAAAGCTAAAGCAATACTTTAGTTAGTACATCTGTTTAACCACAGTACAGTCAACATCAAGCATTAGAGACTAAATTTGATTCTTGGAGAAAGCTGACAAAGAAATAGCACAACAACTAATACACCAAAAGAGAAATCCAAGTTTTCTGGATATAGTATATAAAACTGAAAGAAAAGTTCAAAGTATTCCTTAATATGAGCAAAAGAACTTTTCCTCACACCTATCTTTACTTCATACCGAAAGATTTTGTTCTGTTTGTGGTGTGTCGTGAAATTGTTGGCACAGCAGTGCAATCTGATAGCTCTGCATTTATTCTATTATTCAGGAGAGAAATACGAAAGTGTTCAGGTTTTAAATTAAACTCAAATTATTTTTTAGTGAAGGTGTGTAATTTTGATATAAATTTGATAATCATTTCAACAAAAACTGTTTAGAACATGTGGAGCTTAAGTTTAAAGAGAAAAAAAAATAGAGGAACAACTATAGAATAATAACTTGGACTAATGTTACCAAAAAGGTTGGTGAGCAAGCAATACACTACACCTCTAGGAAAGTCTAGAAATAGTTTAGAAATAGTTTTTATATAGAATTTCTGGTTAAAATGGCAGGAATCTCTAAAAAGAAATGTTCTCATGGTGGAACATTTTATTTCAAATAAATGACAGATATTTTATCATGAAAGAGGTGTTTAAGGAAAAAAATATCAGGTAGTATTCATGAGTTTCTAACTTAACAATAAAAGTAAACATTAAAGGAACATTTAGTAATCACTGTAATAGACATCACGATGTGGTTCTTTTCCATTATACACATACACAATTATGCCAATAGGTTTGTAAAGTTTTAAGCTATCTGCAGAAGTTCAGAAGTTGATTTTTAGTTTTGCTAAGCTTAGAAATATTTTGATATCAAATTAATTATGTGCTTCACAGAATGTTATAACCCAGCCGGCTGTGATATTGTGTGGAAACAATAGTTTGTCAAAGTACATAAATAAATACTGATGAATTCTGCCTTTCTCTTTTCCTCAGACAAGCATATGATAGCAGAACCTTATCAGTCTGATAATAAAGACTTTATTTCAATTTTGCCCTTGATTTCTGAGCATCTGGACTTGAAACAACTTTGTACGTAAAAACAACAAGATCTGAAAGGTAATGGTTATGGATCCACCTCCTTTGATAATTTTGTTTGCTTTATACTCCTGTCCATGGCCAGACATGTTCATCAGTGCTCTCAGCACTGAGTTAGAGGTGATGAAATGCTGTCTTGCACTGCACTGGTATGAACTAGAAACAAATAAAGAAAAACATATTTGTTTTAAATGAAAGAAATATTCTGAAGCACAAACATAAGAAAAGATGTTAACAGAGATAAACCATAAATCAAAAAAATATATGAATTTTTTACACACCTCGCTTCAGGAGATCAAATTCTTTACTGTTCCTGGGGCAGCTTATTCAGACATCAACTAGAAAAATTCCAGCCAATTGAAGCCCTGGTTTAAACTGTTCAGTGAACCTTCTTTTCACTCTGCCCGCAGACAAGATGTTTCTTTTATCTTGCACCAGGCCTGCTACACAGCAATGGCCTCTGCCTATGGGCAAGTCATCTGCCAGCTTGCTAAAATATCTTGGATGATTTAGCAACTTTCTTACATTTCTCATGGGGCTATTAAATTGTATCTCCTTTTCATAATTCACTTCCTTGTAGCTGGCAGTTTAATTATTTTTCTGCTCAGCTTTTAAGTTCCTGTGCTACACCCTGGGAGCCCCACAACATACACAGTATTAATGGGCATTTGCCCAGGCAGGTTAGGTCTTTGTAGTTGCTTACATCACTCTCCAATTACCTGGCTGCTTTAAAGATAGCATGTATCAGTCTTGGAACTTCACAGACCTTAAGAGGCGTCTCACTGAAATATGATGCCTCTTCCACAATTCTCTAGTCCTATAGTGCTTTCTGGAAACTGAGTCAGAATGATTCATTTTATATCCCCAAAAGAGCACCACCTTTCCCTCTCAGTGAAGCTTTGTACATCTAGTTGAACCTGTTTTTAATAGAAACTTTTCTTTTCAAAGGCAAATTGTGCACACATTATATCACTGTTCTGAATTGTAGCTTTATTTATAAAAGAAAAATAAATATTCATGTAAGAAGGCACATAGGGAAAAAAATCTAATACCAAAATACCAGAAAATGCAGCTCTCCAATGATTCTATCCTGAGACTAGATGTATCAGTTTTATGTATAAGCTTTACACTAAAAATTTTCATTAAGCTATTACCACCTTATTAAATCTAGTATGTTCTAAGTGTACAATGAAGCCCAAACCTATTCTGGATGTACTTAGCTTACAAGCAAGCCATGTTCACATGCACAGGAAAGAAAATAATTCCTCCTAGCCAACAACAACAAAAAAAAAATTAATGCACTAGTCCTAAACATCTAGGTAGCATTTTGTTGTGTTAAAAAGAAAAACAGAACTCAAGCACTCCAAATTCATGAATAATTCCTGACCTCTTTATCTGTATGTTTGGTTTCTTTGTGGCATTTCTGTTGCAATAATCAAACTCAATGTACTCTAACTGAGTAAACAAGGGAATTCATATGATACCTCTCTAGCAACAGCCATTTTTTTACTGGGCCAAGGGTATATTTGCTGCAATCAGAGAAACCTGGTTGGACTATAACCCAATGAATTATAGAATGGTTTGGGTTGGATGGGACCTTAAAGATCATTTAGCTCTAACCCCTCTTCCATGGACAGGAACACCTTCCGCTAGAGGGCATTGCTCAAAGTCCTGTCCAATCTGCCCTGGGCGCTTGCAGGGGTGAGACAGAGAGCAAAGCATTACAACAGGCTAGAAGACACAGCTGCTGAAGAACTACAAAAACCCATTGTACTCCTGAATTTGCTTCAGCATGGAGCATCTTGACTCTCTTTCCACTTTTCATTGATTTTCCACATAATACAAAACTACTGTTTTCTAGCGGTAAGTTTTGATTTAGGTTTGGATAAATTTTGTAAGTCTCACAAAACCAAGACTACTCATTACTTCATAGTAGTTATCTAGCAAGCCACTATAAAAAATATTGTAGAATACCTTGTTATAGCTACTTTTATTTAAAATTGATTCATTAAAATAATAACTCTGCACTCAGACAAAAAATTTACCTAGCCCTTTTGGGACTACAGTTATTATGTGATGAAAATAGGATATAAAAAGTCCAGTCTGAGGGAAAAAGAACTGAATTATCAAGGAGTCTTTTGGCCTGTCACTGACCATGTATAAAAGACATCTTTTTCTTTACCGTTGCACTACTAAATGGAATTTGAAAACTGTGCTGACATCAAATAACTCCCAAGGAAAAAATAATATGCATATTTAATAAATATATTTCATAATGCCTCTTATTTCAGTTCTGTGCTGAAATTCTGGGAATTCATTAAGCATGAATCTTATTGCTAAACCATGTATGTTGTATTGACAATTCAGGGTTGCCTAGCATTCTGTTCATGACTTTTCTCCAAAAGAAACTTTTTCTGCACCTCATTAAGTATCATCAAAATTATTTTACAATTTGAATTTAAATTGTTCAGAATGTGTCAATATATCATTTGGATGTTACCTAACAATGCAATACATTTAAAAGAATAAATACTTCCAAAAATGTTGAGAAACTGTGATCACTACCTAAATTTACTTTTGATTACCATTGTCTAATTATCATTAGGAGTAAAATATTTATTCAGCATGTTATTATACATTAAGGTGTGAAATCCATTTCAGAGACTGCTTTAAGTTCTTTGCATAAAAGTAACTTCCACAGAATAATTATTGTTAAGAAGAAAATAGAAAAGCAAAGAACCGTCTTAAAAACAAGTAAACAAAGAAAAAAAAAAAAGTCCAAATCACTCTGTATTGTGCACATCACGGTGCCATTTGTGGAAAAAAAATATTATTTTTCTCCCCACAAAGTTTTACATCACTAATATTTCTTGGTACATAAAAGGTTCTTCCCTGCAGCCTGTCTTTTCTGTGATAGCTAACTGTCCCTTTATATTTTTTTTCTGTTTGTGATAAAAAGTATTCAGTGAAAAGTAATTTTATTTATTTGTGGATATAGTATGGTCCAGCTAAAACACAGAGTGTATTTCTTCCATTCATTCTGATGAACACCTAATTTGGTAAATGGTTCCGTTTACATTACCTGACACCTAGATCCCAAACTTCAATGGATATCTGTGGAAGTGCAGTGGGAGGCATGAGAGTATCTTAAAACACAGATCTTGCCAAGAAACCTTGCTGTGTGGAACTGAGCTAAGACAAAAGGATGCCTGCAGTAGTAATTCCAACACTGGGGAACTAAACTTCCTTCACACCTGCACCTTCCACTTTTCTTCAAAAACACTGAATTTTCTCTTTATGTCTTTTACACTGTGAAATAAAGAGGTACATTATTTAGTTTGCCTGAATTTAGCATTCTCCTAGATTTTCAATAGTGACAATTATCTGGGCAGCTGATTATTATTTGCTACAAACACATTCTCAAACATAATGTTGAATTAAGATTGCATCAGTGTGACGCCCAAGCTGTGTTTCCCTAACCTTAAAAAAAATTGTAACACTTCATGGCCCTTAGTCTAAACCTCAGTGCTTCAACAGATAATTGTTTCAATATTTAGAAAAAAAAAGTTTTGCCTAAAATCCAGTGGTTTAGGTGATATTCTAAAAATACAATCTTCCTGATTTCATATTGACAGATATGTTTTACTTAAGCAAATGTTAGGCTAAACTCTACAGCATCCCTTTGAACTACTGGCTGAACAGAAAGAATATGATGAAGAATCCTTTGGAAAAAATAAAACTGCTGTTATTTTAATAAGTGATCATGATGAAATAAATAAATAAATACTTCTCTAGTGTTTATAGCAGTCCATTTAGGGATCACTAATTTTATTACTTTAGTCCTCTCTGGCAATTAAGAACTCAGTTATGGCCAAAATATGAAATAATTGAACTATTTTCCCTTCTCTAAATTAAGTTGTTTACTCTGCCAGAAGAAAGAAAATTATTCAAGCAATGCTGAATTAACTTTGCACATAAATACTTTGTGAGGTTTTCTTCAATTTATTTAGCTAAATATTTGTGTTTTAGAATCATCCTATCAAAATTAGTAGAAGCTATAATTACACTACATGAAGAGAACTAAGAAACCCCAAACTTTAACATTACTTCCCTAATCAGAGGAATCTTCAGTTTTCAATCAGAAATGAGACTCCAGAACCCCCCTTGACCTTATGCCTATGAATAAGAGTCCTACAAAAAAGAATAATGGAAGAAATCCATCCATAGCCTTAATAAAGATGGGGACTAGAAAAGAGACCAAGAAGAAATAAATTCCCCTTGTCTAGCATTATCTTAGTTGCCTCATGTCTTTAACATCTAAGGAACTATGGACACAAACAAAAAAGTTCCTTGTGTGATGACAAGAAAGTTTCTTGAATCAACATTCAAGACTTTCTAAGTTACCAGCTGGAGGGGATCACTCGATAAGCATAATTTAGAATTGTTTATTACAGCAGAGAAAAGCAAACCTGTTATGCACATCCATGTATTAGAAATTAATTTTGTGGCCTCATGATGTAGAGCAGATGTCATTATGTGGAAAATGGAAAGGTTAAATATTCTAAGTAATTACCTCTTCATCATCTATGAAATCTAAACCAATGTCAAAGAGTTAACTACTTTTGAGAGTTTGAAAGTATCTTATTGAATAATCAAGTGCTTGCTTTGTAATACCTGACATCTACTTTGCTAAATTTAAATAACACTGAAAATAGAGTTCCTACCCATCATCCTTGATTATAAGTTTTTGATTATAAGAACAAGAATATTATTATTTAATATTAATATTATTATTATTAAGGAACAAGAATAACACTGGCCATTTTAGATCCACTAAAAGTGAGCATCAAAACCTGCATTTAGTCCTGGAAATTTTTCAACTTACACAGCACAAATGAAGTTGTTCCATTGAATATATAACTCATTTACTTCTGTGAAAGCACTCTGGGTTCTCTCCTATATGTTGTATGAAGCAAGACCTTGCCTTGTATTAGTGGGAGCACTTAGGGCATCGCTCCTAATTCGTATCCATAAGTGAAAACAATCATTTACTTGACACTTATTTTTCTTTAATTGATTGTATGCCTGAAATCTTATGCAGATCTGTTGAGGTGTTACTCCAGCAGGTAACCAAGAACTGCACAGCTGCTCACCAATCCCTCCACCAGCAGGGCTGGGTGCCAGCATAAGGTCCTAAGAGAGTCAAAAGAATTTTTTATTTTGTTTTGGTTTTAATACCTTTCTTTGTCCAACTTTTAGGTTAGTCAGTATTTATTGCATACCCTGATGTTAACTTTTTGTAGATAAACAGCACTGCATTTTCCTTAAGTGCACAGGCACCAAGCTGACTTCTACAAATTTAAATTTTTAGCAGACATTAATTCATAAATGTCAAAAATTGCATGCCACTAAGTTTTCTTCAAACATCTAATTGCATCTTTTGTATCATATTCTATTCCCAAGTCCCTAACTAGAGTGTATTTAGCTTTGTTACCTGTCATCGCTCCATCATCTGTGTAATAATGTCCTTTATAAAACTGACACATGTAATAGCCAGCAACTGCAAACATCCCATGGGTTCACATTTATAATATAAGTTATTAACAGGAGGGAAAGTGTACTTTTAACATCTTTGACTTCATTCTTTATTCTTTTTACTCCCCGGTATTCTTCTAAATATGGCATTGCTTATGGTCTCAAAATATCAAAAATGTTTTCTTCTAATTGTACCAACTACTTTTTCAATACAGAATCCATTTTCAGAAATGCTCTCTTATGCATTTTAAGTCTCAAAATCTGGAACATCCTAAAGCAGCTGGCTTTTAAAAGAATGCACACTCAGTACATTCCAAGTATTTGAAAATTTTCTAAGTTCCTCACAGACAGACATAAAAAAAGAAAATCACTTATTACTTCAGAAAAAACAAAAGCAAATTCTTATTCTTCATTGAAATATATATATTTGTATCAGGAAAATGTCCAACTAAAGCAGAAAATAACTGACTATGGATATGAATAAAAAAATAAGAACAACCTCAGCTTTTGATTTATTTGAAAAGTTAAGCTAGGAATACAGGACCATCTCAGTTTTTCTCTTTGGCATCGGGTCTTCGATGGGCTTTTTGTTTATTTGTTTGATTGTTTAAATTTCATTTATTAATTTTTTGTTGTTGTTGCTATATCCACAACGAGCTCAGATTTCAGAACACCAGGAAAACACATCCAGGGAAAAGATGATATGTCCTGAAACTATTTGTTATATCGGGCTATTAAGATCACATTAAACTTTTGCCAATATAGCCATCCTTAATACATTCAAATAACACTTTTGGCTTTTAACATGACTACCACAGCTATAAATACAAACACGTCTTGTGACTGTACATGTAATCATAATACTACATACATGATAACACTAATCCAATTTGAGATTCCATATGTTCTTTAAAAAAAAAGATAAAATATAAATTTAAATATTTTAAAACCATAGAAAACTAAAATAAAATTTGGTGGTGGGATCATAAAATTTAGGTGGTACTTTTATCTAGAAATACAAAATACATTTGATTTGTCATGAAGGCTGAGTCTCAAAGATGTTCAAAGTAGAATATTTTAACATATTTTACTGATTCACATAAATTTCTTACATTATATAAACCAGATTTTTTACTCACATGCCATTTCTCATCACTTATTTTTTAAAATATCTAGAATATAGTTAAGTATATTATTAATGCAGATTTCTTTGCCGTTCAAAAATTATTCCTCATCTTGCCAGATTGGGGCAAAAAATAACTTGCTCAAATGTCTAAATAAGGTCTATTTTCCTTTACTCACTGATGGTGTTATGTTTCTGGCTAAATGTTTACATAAAATGTATTAAAACTAATTAAGGAGTTTGCTTTCATTTGGTGATACACAGAAAAATAGCTGAAAAACATTTATCGAAGAGCCTGTTTTATCTCACTGTGTAAAATCTAATGCTTAATGAATCTGGGTTAATCTACATCTAATCTGACAATATGGCAGTTTTCCCATAGATTATATGTTCCTAAATCAGAATGAGAGAGACCAAAGAATTCCTCTCATTAAACAAAACTGCAGTATAATTCAGTTACATTTGACACTAAAGAAGCCTACAGGCTACACCAGAGGTCACGTTCATTAGGTCAGCCAGTCATAAAAGAACTTCCTTTCTTTAAATAATTTCTTCTTCTGAAAGGCCATCAAGAACTTGCAGAATATGAGTTAATTTAATCTGCTTCTGTAAATGAGTGTAGTGCTATGTCACCCCATAGTGTGTGCACAGAGTCTAGAATATGAGTGTTATTTGAAGAGGACAGAAAACTGACAAGGCACTTGCCAAAGTAAGCCAGAAGTGTCAGTAAGGTGTTGGCTTCTAACACCAAATTCAAGTTGTATTCAGGGTGTCCACATTGAATCATATAGAATAGTTTGGGTTGGAAGGGACCTTAAAGATAATTTAGTTCCAATCACCCTGCCATAGACAAAACCACCTTTCACTAGCTCAGGGTGCCCAAAGCCCCATGCTGCCTGGACTTGAATACATCCCAGGATGGGGTATCCACTGCTTCTCCAGGCAAGCTCTTCCAGTACCTCACAATCCTCTTAATAAAGCATTTCTGCCTATTACCTAACTAAAACAATTCTCAGTTTAAAGCCATTCTTCCTTGTCCTATGCTCTTGTAAAATGCTCCACTTTATGGACTGAAAAGGTCTACTTGAAATCTTCTTTTCTCCACTCTGAACAATCCTAACTTTCTCAGCCTGTCTTCACAAAAGAGCTCATTGGAGCAGCTCTTGCTTGGACACCTTAGATGATCAGTGGGGAAAGCCCTTTTTGAAGGGCAGACCAGGTGGTCTTTGTGTAATGGTCTAGCAATCACAGGAGTAAGAGAGAGCTTTACTGAAGTAATGTCTCTGCCTTTCTGTCATTCTTTATAAGGACAAAATATTCCATAGGTTTACAGAGCAGAAGGGTGTAAACTTTTTTTACTCAAATATCTAGAGCACTCACCTTCAGTGTGAAAGTTTCAGTTTCCCGTCTTTTTCCCTGAATATTTAATGATCTAATTAAAGGTGGGTCTGAGGACAACGAAACATGATGATCATGTTGGGGCAGGGGCAGGGAAACCTCAGTTCTAATGCAGAAAGCACAGTGAAATACCACATATCTTGATGACCAGCCCAAATGAAAGTAATGGAAGACAGATTCCAAAGGGGTTAATACAAGTATACATGTTTTCTAACAATAAGTATGAAACTGTACTAAAAATTCAACTTAAATCAAAAGAAACACACACACAACAATTATTGTGAGATTCATGATAAAATCTGAAGAGCTGGTAAGGCTGTTTGCAGCACCTGTGAAAGGTTAGTTAGCACATACACTTATAGGTATATTACAGAAACTTGTAGACACACTACAGACATACAATTTTTGCATATAAAACAGACAACATGCACTGCTGCAGGCACACTACAGGTGGTAGGTATTACAGCTATAGCTAATGCTTATCATGTAAATAAGAAATTGGCCCATTTCTAAATACACATTTTAATAAATGAAAATTCCTAACCATGGAGGAAAATAAGCTATCTTATTAGATGGCTACTAATTTGTTGTTTACTGCCAGGTATCTGTGGCTTTCTGCATTTGAGAAATGTGAAGAATTTATAGCTCAGTATTTCTAATCTATGAAAATGTCAGCCACCTTTTAACTGCAATTTATTGATTTTCCTGTGTTATCTTTGTCCAAATTATGCAGAATTTTATGAAATACAAATATAGAAATCCATTTGAAAAAATTGTGTCTACCAAATATTACAAAATATGTTTTAGATTTATCAGAATTTATCAGTTGACTCAAAGTGTTTTATGTTCATTTAAAATAGGAAAATAATAAGAACTGTCTAATGTAACTCACTTTATTGTACAAAGATATAAAGAACAATTATTTATTTCACAAGACACATTTATCTTTGTGCAAAACTTTTTCTGGGAAAGAGTGATTTGAGTGAGCTAGTTTAAGGGGTAACACATAAAAACATGCATTAACACTACCATTGCTGTAGATAGCCTGCAGGTAAACTGAGGTCTTCCATTCCCAGTTTCATTTGATATCTTTAACTCTCAACGCCGAGGGTAGGATTTTCCAACACTAAGTTCTAGCATTGAAATGATCAAAGCTGTACTAGTTTTTAGTGTTGCAAATCTCAGTCTTGTCAACGCAGTATGCTTCTGTGGCAGTTCTATATCCAATATTATAAGAAATCAAGATTTTGATTATTTGCCTCAGAATTTGTACTGTCTTATCATAAAACAAAATGGTTTTGGCTGAGCAAATACAGCATGGATAGCAAATATCAAAACAAGTGAGAAACACTTTAGTTTGTTTTTCTCTTTTGTATCTTCAAACCTAGATTCATCCAATACTAAATGTTAATGGAACATGAATATTAGAAAAGGGATGGAATATGACAGCGCATATGGAAAATATTAGGTTTCCTCTTCTATCTGAACTTTGTTTCAACTTAATTCTGACTAGAGTGTTTTAAAGGGTTAGACCTGAACAATTAGAAAAGTGACAATCTTTATATATTGAGTGTCAGAAGTAATCTGTTATATAGTTCAAAAAAAATCATTGTTGTTTATGCTTTTATTTTAATTGTACAGTGGTGTGCACAGAATTTGATTTATGAGTCAGGTTTTTGGGTTTTTTATTATTATATGCTTCTATTAGCAATTCTTCTGTTTTGTCAATAAGAAGCTCTTTTAAGACACCTAACCTCTTTAAAGCAATTTGCTGTTCCTTAAAACATTTTGTGACCTGCAGATTTATCATTTTATTCATATAAAATAAAATTATATTAAAGAGTTTCTTCTTTTAAGGGCTTTCGATCTGGGAGAAGCCCATTTTTGCTAATTTGGGAGCTAAGCTTAATTTCACAGGTTTTTTTAATTCTCAGAACCCTCCCTAAATAAATGAGCATTTGTGAATGCCTAAGAGTTCTAAAAATATACTATAAAAGTCTTAAACAGATTAAAAGGGAAGAAAAAACCCCAAAGCAAACAAAAAAAAATTTTAAAAAGCCAAAATAAACGACAAAAACCAAAATACCCCAAACCTAAACAAAACAAAACAAAACAGAAAATTAAACAGGGAAAATCATCACACAAAAATTTATCAGTGATTGAAAATATGAAAATTATAGGATTCCCTTAAATGTGTGTGCTGCAGTGAAGTTTTATATTCTGAGTGGTAAATCATAAAAATTGAGTTCAAGTCCCTTATTCTACCTTCTTTTTTTTGAGAAATAACATATAATATATCTTTAAAATCAATGACTAAGATTCAATGCAATAATCCACACAATAGGGAGATATGTGGGCTCTGGATGACACACAGGTCTCTGCCCTTCATATTTCTGAATACCAAAATAAAAAGGATGCATCAAAATCTCAACGGGATTTTTAAAATTATTAGATGTTGGGGCAATATCTGCATGACAAAGAAGCGATAATTAAGCTGCAGGAGTTTCGCAGACTATGAAAACACTACTTGAAAAAGTCTGATCAAATGCATCCAAGGAAATGCTGAGGGGTGACCTCATCACAGTCTTAAACTTCATCAAGAGGTACAGAGAAGATGTTGATTTTCCAGTGGCCAGCATCAGACCCTGAGGAAATGGAATGAAGCTGCATCCGGGGAAGTTCAGCTTAGCAGCAGGCTCTTCACACAGAGGAGGTGGGGGGCACTGGAACAGGCTGCCCAAAGGAGAGGTCATGGCACTCTGCCTGCCAGAGCTCACAGGAGCATCGGGACAGCCCACAGTCACATGGTTTATTCTTAGGGATTAGAACTCAATGATCCTTATGGGTGCCTTCCAACTACAGATATTCTATGACAGACTATGACTATTTTGGCACTTTCACGTTGTCCTTTTTTATGTAACTCAAGGATTTCATAGGAAAAAACTATCTGAAAAAGTAAAAGCATCTGTTTTGCTATGAAATAAGAACTTACGGAATGTTACTACTTTTCTGTTTTATGAATAATCTATATTTAAAACACAATTTTTTATGTATTTACAACTTTACCATGACTGCTTAAATCTACCCTATTATATAACATTTTATATAACATTTAACTTTGCTGGTAAGGAAAAAATTTTAAAAAAATAACTGTGTACCAGAGCATATTTACATTATTGTTTTTGACTTTCACTGTCTTAATAATATTTGGTATGTGTCACAGTTCCCAGAAGCTTCCTCAACATGGAAAACATCTATGATTATTTTAAATCACAAGAAGGAACAGTTTCATTACATTAGCACTATAGCACAACTCTGTAACATTGTATATGCACAGACAAATGCAGCTATGCTATATTTGATAAATGAAGTCACAGTAATTGGTTTCAGGATCTTATACTGGCTAAAGCATACCCAGTAACAGTTTTGAATATGAAATCGCATATTTCAAAATGTCTGTTTTGTTACAGATCCACATAGAATGCATACTGATCACTGCTACTGTGGCCTAATAAAATCAAAATAGTCACATTAAACTACTGCAGGTTGTGAAGCTTGTTAAAGTGCAATAAAAAAATAAATAAAAGGATAAGCATATAGCATAAAAACTACTAACCTATTCATTTTTCTGTATGAAGAATGAGAAAAATATTTTCTAAACGTGAAAGATTTCAGTAGCTGTGCGACTGAGATCTATTACATCTTTTTTACTTGCAAATCTAGAAATAAAACTAGGTTTATCTTTAGTGATACCTATGGGGTGAGATTTTTCTAAAAACAGTTATTAGAGATCTCAGTTTTGCTCTCTGTTGTACCCATTAGTGCATATTTTGGAAATAAAAAAGACTACTAGTATTACTAATCATGCAATCTAGACTAAAATTCAAAAAAAATATAGGTAAAACTTCTTCACTATTATTTTTTAAGAGGACTGTGTATTAAAAAAAGCGCTTTCTTCTCAAAAACCTCAGCACTTTTTCACACCATTACTTATGAAATTAAACCAGTTTTGTATTATCATAAAATGCCTGGAATACACAACTTTTTCTGGGTTTTTTTTTTGCATGTTTACTTAATGACCTTTATCCCAATTCTATGGAAATGGCCCCCAGAAAGAAAAAAAAAAAAAATGGAAGATAAAAGAAATCAGCAGCATTTTGCATAATTTTGTAACTTTTGGAGTAAGATTAGTGGGGTCAGATTTGAGATTTGGTGGGACAAATCCCATTTCTAGAGCGCAACTACTGATGGCTGCAGGCTGTTCAGAAGAGACAGGGGAGGAAGGAGAGATGTAAGGGCTGCCCTCTGCAATAAGAGCTGCATTAAGTCTCTGAAGAGGAGACATGAGCAGGACAAAAGCCCATGGGTAAGATCCAGAGATCCAGGTAACAAAGACAACCTAATAGTTGATGTCTACTACAGACCCCCTGATTTCGGGGAGCCTGTTGATGACTTCTTGCTCCTGCTTCAGAAGGCATCGCTCTGACAGGCTCTTGTCCTGCTGGGACACTTCAACCTCCCCGACTTCTGCTGGGAAAGTAGCACAGCGAGCTGCAGGCAGTCCAGGACAGTCCTGCAGTGCATAGAGGATAACCTCCTGAGCCAGGTAGTAGACACCTCTACCAGAGGAGAGGCAATACTGGGTCTAAAGTCACAATTAAGCAAGCTAAATGGAGATGTCAAGATAAGAGGCAGACTGGAATGCACTGATCAAGCGCTGACGGAGTTTGCAGTCATGAGGGATATGGGTGCGGCAAAGAGTAAAGTTAGGTCTCTGGAATTTATGAAAGGAAATTTCCAAATATTTAAGGAGATAGTCAAGGGAATTCCCTGGGAGACCACCCAACTAGAAGATCTTTAAGGAAATCTGTAGAGGGCAAGAGCTGACAATCCTCAGGAGCAAGATATCAGGCAGGAAAGGCAAGAGACCAGTATGGCTGAGTAGGGACCAGACGGTCAAACTAAAGGGAAAGAAGCAAATGCACAGAAAGTGGGAACAAGGACAGGTAACCTGGGAAGAGAACGGAGAAGCAGTTTGGTTGTGTAGGGACGAGATAAGAAGTTGAAGGCAAAGCTGGAACTGAAAGTAGCAAGGGACGCAAAGAACAGCTGAGTTTATATAGCTATAGTTAACAATTTTCTTGCCTTAGTCTTCAATGACAGTCTCCATTCCCACACCTCTCCAGTGGCTGGACAGCACCATGGGACTGGGGAAATGTTTCCCCATGATTTTTGAAAAGTCATGGCAGTCAGCTGAAGCCTCAGGTTACTGGGGAAAGGAAACATTGTATCCATCTTTAAAAATGACAGAAAGTAGGACTGGGAGATCTGCCAACCTGTCAGCCCCACCTATCTTCTCGGGAATATCATGGAACAGACACTCCTAAGAAGCTATACTGAGGCACCTGGAGGACAGGGAAGCAATTTGAGACAGCCAGCATGACTTCACCAAGGTCAAATCCTTCCTAACCAAACCAGTGGCCTTCTATGATGGAGCGCCTACATTAGCGGACAGAGGAAGAACTACAGATGTGGAGTTCTGTAAAACCTTTGACATTGCTGCCTTACAATATCCTTCTCTCTGAATTGCAGGAAGATGGATTCAATGGTAGACTGTTAGATGGATAAGGAATTTGTTGGATGGTCACATCCAGAGGATAGTGGTCAATGGCTCAAAGTGCCAATGGACATCAATGGCAAGTGGTGTCCATATTGGGACAAGTGTCATTTAATAACTTAATTACATACATGAGAGAAATGAGTGCATCCTCCAGAGATTTGCAGGTGATATCAACTTGAACTGTGTGATTACCACACCTGAAGGATGGGATGCCAACCAGAGGGACCTGGACAAGCTTGAGAAGTGTGTTCTTGGGAATCTCATGAGGTTTAATAAGATAAGTGCAAGATGCTGCACCTGAGCATCCCCCTGGTGCCAATACAGCCTGGAGGATGAACTAGAAAAATACTTTTGCATTATAATATGTCCATGAGAGTTCAAGATGGTTTCACAGCCATCTTATGTAACGGAAATAAGATAAAACCCTAATAGCATGCAATTCATATCAAGAGATATTCGTACAAAGGCATACATGGTGGTTTCATCATTCAGCTGGTAAAATCCTGCAACTTTACTTACTGATCCTCATGTGCACATTGTGTAAATGTTTCAAAGAATGACAAAGCCTTGGGGTTTGCTTTTTGAAACTGAACCTTCGCTACTATTAGATCCTTAGCCGGAATTCAGATCAACAAACTCATATTGTTTTCAATTTCCTCAATTCCTTTTCCAGTACTGAAACTTGTAACACTCATTACTTTAATACAATCATCTGTGTGTTTTGTCATGTGGTAGAGATTAAAAATGACAAGTCAGCTATTTTTTTTTTCCCATCTGGCTTTGCTACACTGTTCACAGATTGGTGGCACCTAGTCTGATGGTTCACAGTGACTCACAGCACTGCTTACCCTTCAATGCTCATTCTTTTACTGAAGCTAAGCTTAAACTACACCCAAAACATATTGACACTTGCTCATAAAACCATTCTCATATTTATGCGTAATTTTAATCAATGTATAGTCTAAATACAAGCTTGTAGCACTAAGGCCCCAGAATGAACAAAATGTAAAATATAAGATTCATAGCTAAGTTCTAGACCTTATTTATCACCTTTCGTAATACAGAGACTAGAAGCCTAAGTCCAAGACTCTGTTTTACTATATATTGATTGGCTCTACCCTTCCAAATTCACACCACATGACCTTGTTGCTCTTATGATCTGGTCAGAAGCAGGCAAATCATACCTTCAAGTCAGATAAAATGGTGACACACCCCCTTTTTTAATCTTGCAAAAACATTTCACTGTTTATCCTTTCATCCATTATTTATTCTACTTATCTTTCTTCAGTTAATTTGTTATAAAAGAAGAAAAAGGCTTTTTCATTTAAATACTGCTGACAATTCATTAAACCAGCATATGTTACTAGCTCTTTTTACAACATATTCAAGTCTCTTCACAGCTGAGTGAAATTTGTTGCATCAATGGATTTAAATACCCTTATTGTTCATAAGAATACTTTTACCTCTTTTACCTGCTGCCACAGTGTACTTGAAGGGTGGGCAGATGTAGAGTCAACTCTTGGTCTGTGACTGGCAGCTGTTCTCTTTTCTAATGAAGAACTACAGATCATAGGCAATAGAATATACAAAATATCTTGATCTAAATGAAAAGCAAAAGATCAAGGGAGCTAAATGAGAAGTTAGCATGTAATTCTCAATTATTGCCTGATTCTTTCCTTCCGGGAAGGAGAGTGACTAAGCTCCTAGTCACTTTTTTATTCAGAGTACACTTACTGAGTTTCCATGTGCTGGTCAAAGGCAAAATATAGGTATATAAATATAAATGCATTTAGTATTAAACACCAAGAATGTAAATTGGACCCTCTGGTGTTCACCACAAGGAATCCATTACTAGACAAGGAATGGGTTGATAAGGTTAATCTATTGAAACTCAGGTATTTGTTGTTTGTTGAAATTGTAGGGAGACATCCTCTAATTGCCAACATTTATAATAATTTCTTAACTCTGTATTAGGAAGAATTATTGCAGTGTTAAACAGATATTGGTTAAATTTTCCTTCTAGTTTATCTGTATTTTTAAGTAATATGTTTATTCCCAAAATAAAAACAAGAATAGACAGCAGACAGACACTCACAGTGTAGACTTGACAATGTAGTCAAAATACAAACTCTACTTTTTTTTTTTTTATTCAATTCACTAATCTGCGTTCAGGAGTCTGTCTAAACAAGAGGATGAAGTTTTCTTAACATTTTAAAAAATCTCAAAAAGAAACCCCATGTTCAATTTTCATACACAGATACAGAGGGATTATGATTTTTCATTTTGCAAACTATTCTTAGTTAAAATATTTTAAACAAATTTTCAGTTGATTGGATTAGATCTATCTATTTTTTTTAAACAGCTAGATAGTGATAATCTCCTATAGAGAAACTTGGGGAAAAAAATCATATGGATTAGGAAACAACTAGTAACAAGGACAGAAAACTGAAAAATAAGATTCAGCATGAAAATGTAAAAGAAAGAAAAATTACTCAGAAATGAACATTATGTAGAAAGAGAAGTATTGAAGAATACATAATACCAGAGGAAATGTATGCCATGAAATAAAAGCCCACTATTATTTGCAGGCAAATATATAAAGTCATCCCATTATAAAAGAAATGTGATCAGTTAATTCTATATATGACTAATAAACTGCACACAAAAACTACATTTATTTATGTGCACTAAAGTGACAGGAACCATAACAGCAAAATATCACTTCATATATTGCTGTATTTTCCACAGACAAAACTAAAATTACTGAATTTGTGCAAGTAAATAAGTCAGTCATCTAAGTCAGCTGATATTCATATGATGCTAAAATCATTGAGACTTTTATTAACTAAATATTTAATCAAAATCCAGACAAAGAAACCCACAGAAATAAAAGCCATTAAACTGTGGGCCAGACCAGTATCAAAACACGTACAGCTAAAATTTTTACATATTGCCAAGCAAAAGAATAAATCATAACTGATGAGAACTCCACAATGACACTTTTGGGGAATTCTATTTCCAGGTATACTGGTCCTATGAATTAAATACCTACTACCAATTGGGAAATACACCTTTTCCTGCAACATATATTTTATCTAGCTTCACTTAAAAGGAATTCAATCCAAATGTTACAACAGTGCTCTACAATATCAAAGCCCTTTAAGTCATGGCAGTCAGCAGTTTAAAGAATGCTCTTCCACAAAGTAGGATTCATATATAGATATACCCAAAGTCCAGCACTGTGACAGCAAAAACTCATTTGGTCTTTTGAGTCACTTTGTCGTTTAGCCCGAAAGTTTTAAAACACACCCCCAGGCCCACTCAGAGCTGCATTGGTTCTGACAGAGCTGAGTGTCTGTATGAGCTAAGTGTCTAGCTGCACCTTATCAGTTTCTGGAAATCAGGCGCTCCGCCTACAAGGGAAAGGGAAATATTCTGTCCAGTACGTGTGAGAAATATTCAGTTCTTAGTCAGAGAGCTCTGAACACCATGTCTTCATTCCCCAGTGATGACACACGGACACTGTCTAGTCTACTTCTAGAAGTTGCTGAAGTTTGGACATTCCTTATGAGAGGTCAATCTATTTGGGCAAGAGAAGGAGCAAACACACAAAAAGATGGTTCCATATGTCACTAAAACATCCATCATGGAGGCACAAATGGAAGTGAAAGGGGATCTTGCTCCATGTTATCTTAGTATTTTATCCAACAACTGTGGGATACACAAGTAAAAATAGACATGGGGACAGGAATCATAATCTGAGACGTTCCCTTCCCACATGCAAGTACAGAGCTGCTCATAAATATTATTACTTTGGCATTTCATAATAACTTTAGCATGAAGAAAGAATCTGGCAAATACAGTGAGCTAGATTTGGATGTCATTTATCTGAAGGCTAATCCAAGACCATCTCCTGCTTCAAAACAATTTATAGTAGTAAATTAAATAAGCTTAGTAGCTAAGATAATCAGATCAAATTAAATGACCTAGTTTTTTTTTCTTTATACTAGTAATGTCTTGAGGACTAGCACTATAAATGCATTTTATCAGGGAAGAGTCTGATATATTAGTGAATCAAAGGAGAAATTATGTTGCAAACTCAGCTAAAGACAAAATAAATATTTCATCTGTGTTTGTCATGCACAGCATAATTTCTGAATGTACATCTCAAGGTTCTGCAGAAACATTAGGAGGTGCTGAGGTATCATGACTGGTTTATCCAAACTTTAATGCACTCAACTTGAAAATAACTAATCTGTAAAACATTCTTTTTGTTTTTTTTTTTTTTTTTCCTTTTTCCACCCCCAAAGGATGAGAACAAAACAGCTGACTTGCAAAAGAGGATTAGTAAATTATTCTGTTTCCTCTATCTACTTAACCATGCTGGGTGGTCTGCCCCCAAAATCTGTCTGCTAGCTATCCAGCTGGCAAGTACAAACCACTGTCTGTTGAAACTACAGCACAGCTGTATGAATGCCGTGAAGGATTCTTTTTCTGCACAGATCACATCCAAGTTTCTTAACCTACACTGAGCTAGAAGGAAACTACATTAGACAAATGACAGACATGATGTGAGTTAATGTTTCACATACACATGGCTATTCACTGACATAATATTTTTACCCAAAATCAAGAAAATGGCAGTGAAATAACATAACAAGCACAAAAGCCAGAGGGCTGTTCTGATGATTATATTTGTACCTCAGTTGTGGTTTAGAGGAACTTCTAACAGTGCCTGAAAATAAAAAGCCAAATTCCTTCACACTTAACTCTCACAGCAGTTTAAGTAATTGCACTGAAGACTGGTATGGACTGTTCATATACTCAGCTTAGTTTCAGCCCTTGGGATTCCAGTGAACCGAGCTTCCCATGAAAGAAAAAAAAAAAATCTTTCAAAGAGGAATTGCAAGTCATATACACATTAATTTACTGATGTCCAGAAAACACCCAGCAGAACTGGAAAATTAAGTGCATGATGCTAATCCAGAAATGGCAAAGCACCTGTGGAATGTATATGTTATGAAGATTTCTTGGGAATAGATGCTGGAGAAAGAGCAAGTAAACGAGACATACAATTTTCTTTAACTTACTGAGTTTTTCTGTCACTGAGTATGAACAGAAGGCAGTCTTTCTGCTGCAATATAAATAGCTTCAAAATGTTTACCATAAAGCAGCAGAAAAAAAATATAATTCTTCAATAGTGGACACGGCATCATTTAGTCATATGGACTAATCTTCCTTGAGTAACCAATTACTGGGATTTCCTCCCATTTTTGTTTCCTCCCCTTTTCTTTTGAGAAAGAAAGATTTGTAGATGACAGCAGGCAGCACAAATAAACTACAAAGCATGAAATCTGTTAATAATGACCACCAAAGGAATGCTGCTCTTCTGGCAGATAGAGCAGATGGCCAGATAATGCAGTGTGATTAATAAAGAGAAGCTCATAATGACTGAGGTTTTGCTGGGTGCTAGAATAGCAATGGTTAGCAAGTAAATATTATTTTGATTTGATTGGAGACTTCTATGTTGATATTTCTGACTGGCAGATTTATTAATTGTTTTTAATACCAGGAGAGGTAATCTATTATCTTCAGGTGCTTACTCTTTTCTTTCTTTGAAGTCAGCAAGTTATAAGTCAGAGTTTAGCCTTCATACTTGTGCACTTTAGAGATTTATTTTTCATTTTAAAGTGTATTTGACATTAAGAATTTCAGAGTGTACACTGAGTATTTATTTAGCTAATTTCTGTTACTTAAAAGGACAAGATCAGTTCCAATTCCAGAACTCTATCTTATTTGGAAAATAATACTGAAGGGTAATCTTCAAATAGACATTCATTTAATGCAAAATTATATCCTTTAAGAGCAAACACATAAGGATTGTCTTTATATGAGGACAGTTCATATAAACTTCAGTTACCAAAAATATACTCCGATCTTCCGGAACTTTCTTTAACAACATGTTATTAAAAATGTTTCTAAAAGAGATTTATTTAACTGAAAAAGAGTTATATTGCTAAAGCCTGATGATATTCTGAACATCTGTCATATCTGTAAAATAAGAAATCCAATGTTGAATTTGGAAATTGCACCTTATAGGTCACTACAGAAAAAAATTAATTAACATATTAAATTTTATTTTTAGAAAAAATGTTCTAGAAAAGTAAAATCAAAAGGAGAGATACAAAAGAAAAACTAAGAATGACACAAGATGTGTTATGATTACTTCTGGTTCATGCCTCACGTAGAAGTACATCAACCAAAGATAACTGTTTTCCTTAATTCTTTCACATTTTCTGTTCTCAGATGCAACTTCTGTTCTTTTATTCTTGTTCCAAATATCTTTTTTTTTTTTTTTTTTTTTTTAGAAAACTCAGTGTACGAGGTGTTTCCTTCAGACCTGATATCAAGCAAATACAATCATGGTTTACTGCACAGGCTGTAGAAATAGAAAAATTAGGCATCTATTTTGCATCCAAACCTTTTGCTGGGCAGATTTTCCAGCTGCTTATGATGGAAATCCTTTCATAAGGAGGATTTACTAGATGACCTCTAAAATCCCTTCCAACCAAAATCATACTACGGTTCTATGACAAAGAAATCCTTTCATAAGTGGCGCAAAGAAACTAAGTATTTTTCAGGAATTATAATATTAATAGATTAAGGGAAATTTATTAAAGGGAAAACTCCCATTGACCCTCTTTATGAAAGTAAAAGCCTACCCACAAGTATTTAATATTTTAGTTTCATAAAGATCTGTCACAACCACAGAAGGTTGTGCTAACCATGAAGTTACAAACTAATCTGAGGAAATTACAAAGGACCGTACACTGGATGCTGTTGTTCTATGGTAAAAATACAAACTCTTTGAAGTAAAGATAAAAGACAAGATTGAGAAAGCAGAAATCAGCGTCCTAGTGCTAAGACTCTCAGCTGAGTGAGCAGAACCCTTGTTCTCCGGAAATTCTCTTTACTTCATCTCACCATTTTTGAGCATATATTACTGACCCAGTGCTGGAAGATAAACTTGCCTGTAAATAAAGTAAATTTCCTGTGATTACAGCAGTTAAAGATGGGGAATCTTGTATCTCAGCACAGCAGTTTTTTTATTCACTTTACCCAAAACAGTCACTTATTAGCACTTGGTGGTTTAGGCAATTCTGGGGTTTGTGTGAGTCAGAATTTCAAGACTCTGCAAAAAATAAAAATACTTGAACCCCAGTTTGTCTTCACAGATAAATTTTTTGTCATTGATCTATGCTGGCATAAGAGAAACCCATACATATGGCTTAGAAGATCTTAAAGCAAACTAAATGAATCAGGAAAAAGAAATGGAAGGAAAACACTTATTCTGAGAATCCTTCTTTGCAGTTTTGGGATTTTGTCCAACACCAGAGCTTAAGGGGGTTGGATGACAGTAACAGTATAATGACTTTGTATATATCCACCAATAAGAGTGTAAATGCTTGAAAGATTAGATTCAGCTGAGTTGTTTTGAGGCTATCAGTGACACTTAAATGATAGATGAGTACTTAAAGAAAGGAGATAAACAACTACATATCTTTGAAAAATCTTAGCAGTGGTTGCTAGATATAGCTATTTATCATAAAATAATTCTAGAAATGCCTACTGGGTTAACAAAATAGCCTTCAAGCAAGAGATGTTCCTTGCTCTACAATTACAAACGTTCATATGACGGCTCTATCTCTTCTTTCACAAGAATATTCTACTTCTTTTTATCTGTAAGCACAAAAATCCTGGCAGTTAATTTTCTTTTTCAATTTAATGATAAGAACTTATTTTGCATCTGCCACACCTAATTTCAAGCCTTTTAACTGCCAACTCATCAAAAAGAAGAAACAGGAGCTGACTGAATTTTTATTAACACACTGACTCATGTTATGCAAAAAGTGCAACTCTGTGAGTTTTAGCAGATAAATCTTGGGTCAGCATTACATGGTCCTTCCTGAAAGGCTTATTTTCTCATGTATATGAGTGAAAAATCTTCATTCAGAAAACCACAGAGCTGAGAATATCTTGAGCTGGAAAAGGCCATTTAGCCCAGCTACTGGTTCTGCACGGGACAATCCCAAGCATCACACTAAGCACCTGAGAGCATCGTCCAGACACCTTGGATAACATTTCAAAGTGACTTCTGATATTTCTAGATTGGAAAATGAAGAAGTGCTAAGATTTAACCAAAGAAGAAATTACTCGCCTTCTTTTTTTTTTTTTTTCCTTTGAAGAGGAAAATGGTGTTAGACCAATGGCTACCTATGTCATGGTAATTAGTTATCAATCTGTAGAATATATAATTATTATTTTTTCTAGAACTCTTAAAGAATAATATTTACTTTAATGGGCTCAATAGAAAAACTAGAATAACAAAGATTAAGAAAATTTTATTTTGTCTAATGTTTATTACATCAGGTTACAATAATTTATTGTCACTACTACATTCATACTCATATATTGCCTTCATATAAGAAGATGAAGGTTTATTAATAATTTTTTAAAAACACCAAAAAAACCCAAAACCAAAACTAAGCAAAAACCCACAAAAAACAACCAACCAAACAAACAACAAAAGAAACCCAACCCAAAACAGGAAAAGCAAAATATAATTAGAAAAATATCACCCATATGGATGCTGATATAATAAGGACATTTCACAAAATGTCCATCAGACCTTACTGGTAAACCAACACAAACTATATTGAATGAGGATCAGGTTTGGCTAAACAAATAACCTGACTGCAATTTTCTGCAACCCATTATGTGGTATTAACACAGTGAAGGCCATGAAAATTGAAACACGGTTCATTAACTGTGCGTGGGTTTTTGAAAAGCAGCTCTGAGATCTGTGTTCTCTCTGATGACCAAGAATAATCTGCACTGTAGCAACCTGATGACGTGTTTCAGCACATAACCTATTGACTACCTGCTGCTTAATATGCTACAGATGACACTTTAACAATCCACAAGAAGCAAGGAGTAGACAGGAAAGAAAACCTCTCATCCCAGCTTCAATCTGCATTACCAAAAATCAGCTATTTTTTTGACTGAAGAAGTCAAGGATGGTTTAGTCCATAAACCAAGTACTTTTTCCCCTCCTGAACCTAAGAATAAAACCTTTGCTTGCAAATAATAAATAACTAAATGATTTGAAGTGTTGCTACTGAAAACATAAGTTAATTTACTGGAGATCTTAAGGTTATTGAGAAGTGTGAGGCTTTTCACTGGAGTACACTGTGAGTAGCCAAGAGGTTGTGCTTATATAGTGAGACAGAAGAAGTTCTGACTACAAGAAAGGAAAAATAACATAACTGAAGATATCAATATTGAAGCAAGTATCCCAGTGAGATTTTGGAATCTGTCCTAAGAGATTTTCAAGATCCAGTTGAATACAGTCCGGACCAGGACTCAGTCTGAATTCAGAGCTGATCACACTTTGAGTATGAAGATGGATTTCACAAATGCTCTTCCATTGTGAAGTGATTCAATGTACAAGGGAATAACAATCAAAGACTTCTGAAATTTTTGTATTCTGTTCTGTAGAAGTATAATCTATATGTATGTGTATAATTTTAACTTTTTTAGAAGGAAGAAGGAAGCATTTCTATCTAGCAACCATAAAAGGGATTAAATAATTATTTGGTCTTCTATTGTGAACTGAGAAAGGCAGATTCCTACAGAGAATAATTCAGGCAGGAACAGTTTTGTGCAATGACCAAGTTCTGTGTTGTTACAGAATAGCCAGAAACACTTATCTCTACTTCAGTTTTAAATTCAGATGACAAATAATAAATTAGAAATGGGCAGGATGATTTTTACACTGCTGATTAACAGTGATAAAATATGAACCAAGTTTTTCTATATAAAATACTTATTAAAAATAAAATCAACTATAGCAAGCTGTAGAATTTAAATGTTACTGGACTGAATTTGTACCACTTGAAAATTTTTCACTCAATATTTTACTGTAGATCTAATGCTGTTCTCAAAATTCTGGGAGTCTTTATGTCTTTTGCCGTGCAACAAGCTAAAGTCTGCCTACAAAAAATTATTGCACTGATTTATTTTTTCAGTTCCAAGGGCATTTAAAAATAATTATATAATTTAAATTTAACCCTGGTTTCTCAGGCACCTCTGGGTCTAGGAAAATATTATATATATTTTTAAATCTTTCTTATTGCTAAAACTCTTAAAAGGTCTAAATATAATATGATGACAATTTTGAACCAAAGACTTGTTATCATTCCTCCAACTCTTATGATCTTCATAAAATAGCCATTTATATATACTTGCCACCACTGAAAATATCTCTAATGTATTACTTACTAGTATGTTACATTTGAAACTAAGTATTTTGTTAAATGGAAAACATTTATCAGATTTCCAGAATTAAAAAGAAAAATAACAACCAACCAACAAAAACCACCCCAACAAAATGAAAACAACAAAATCTTTCATATGAATATATTATTATTTTCAAAATATTAAAAGAAGCTACTTTTGTCATGTAGTCTCAAAAACTTTAAAGGATCTCATGAATTTCATAAGCACTGTCTTACATACCTGTCCATTTTCATATCATCTTTTCTAACTCTTTTAAAAGCATAGTACAGTTCCTTGACTTACTTGATTAATAAGTGCTTTAAAATGATTTGACTCTACCCTTTTTAATTTCAAATATAGCTATTTAAAAAATGTTTCTATACTATGATATTTGATTATAATTTTTAGGAAGTCCTTGGTCACACATCATAATAAAAGACATCAATTATAATAAAGATATTCAAGATGGGTTATAATGGAGCTGCATGGTGAGAAGATGAAAGAGGTTGAAGATAAAAGATGTTCCAACCAGAAAAGTTTTTAGAACCAGTCTGTTTCCATGAAACCCACAGCTTTGTTGTTCATCATCATTGGAACTTATATCCTGCAATCAGATTTATGTTAATTATCAACAGGTTTATTACAGGTGTATTAAATGGCACATACATAAAAACAAAGATATGCAATGCAAGAATCTGTCTTTGATTTTCTTCCATGTGTAATCAAACTAAGAAGTAATTTAATCTGTTTCTCCAGTTGAGATCAGGTTTAATGTCAATAAACCTAAAGGGAAATTCATGCTTTTTTTTCTTCTATAGAAAAATACACTGTTAAATTATATTTTAAAGGACTTTACAGATGTTTTTCTTCGTTTTCCTAGCATCCATCTTAAGTAGAATAGGTTTCCTCTGAATAATACATGCTATTCTAATATATTACACTCATTCAATAAAGATTAGCAGGAAAGACTACTTGGAAGTTCCTTTTCCTCCCTGGGCATCAACTAATATGTTTCTAACACTGGCTACACAGGAAAGCATTTAAAGTAGAACTTGAAAACTGCTTCCCAGATAAAGGCTTTTCTGCCCACTTATTATTAATTTGTATCACATTAAATTGAAAATCTCATTTTGAAGTCTTATGGCAACTACCAACTCAGTTTATAAATCTTAGAAACTTTAAGCTTGTGCAGCATTGCAATGATTTTCCACACTAGTACCACATGCTGCAAACCAAAAACTTTGGAATACGTCTTCAAATAAACTACTGGATTTTCTTAAGTTTTAAACGAGATAATTTAAAACATAGTTGAATCATCTTCAAAATAACTACAAGCTTCATAAAGTGAAAAAGTATTCTACTTCTAATTGCTATAATAATAAAGCTCCTAAATAAAGATATACAGACTGGTGTTAACACAGAAAGATTTCTCCCTGCCAGTTTTATAGCAACCTAGCAGAGATAATTTATTTTACTGAGAATAACTGTAAGATGAAAATAATCTTAAGTAAATTTTAATATCATCTGTGTAATAGTCTGAAGGATTTGAAGAGTTAGTAAGTTCTGCACTGCAATTCTCCCCCTCATTATGAGTGTTAACAAAATCTGAGAATTTTGTGTACAACTGAAAAGTTGTTGCTTACTCGTATTATTAACTGCAAAAATTCTAAAGCAAGAATGGTATTTTGACAGCATCTTGGAAAATTCGTTTCCTTATTTTAAGCAACAAGTAAGTTTTAATCGATGCAGATACAAAGTGCTTGCCTCCATCCCAACGTATAGAGTCTTTACATATATACACCTCTGTTTAAGCAGAGAAAGATTATGATACAGTTATATCTGTTTTAGGAAGTGCAGCTTAAGACTTCTTACTATACACTGGGAAAAGAACTGAATAGTAAAGTTTCATCATGCTTTGAAGCATTAAATATAGTTCAGGAAAATAAAGTAGAACAAAAACATTGCATCTTGCTCTGACAATCTTGTCAGACAAAAACATGTGAGTGGGAGAAATGTAAAGTGTGTGGATTTTAGATCACCATGAGTTCATGTAGCATAAAAAATTGTTCTCTAATATGCATTTGATGACTTGACAATATATATGTGTCTATTCACACACGTGAAATATCACACATGAAATGTTAAGAAAGAACAAAATTGACTTGATAGAGGAGTTATAATGATGCCTTCGATAGTGACATCTTTATGCTTCAAAATACATATTTGTGGGGTTGCTGAATTATTTGAGATTTTAAGTGCTTGTTTTGTTTTTTTCTTTAGAGGAGAGTAGAGTAAACCTAAATAATTATTTGAAATTACTCATGGAAACATTTCAGTTTGTATGTTGTTTCTACAGTTGCAAATTTGGAAATAATGAAACTCAGTACCCTGATAAAGGATACTCACTGAAGGAATATTGCACACCACCCCTGATCCATCCCAAAATTTTGAATAGTAAAGTTTAAAAAATGAGTTGGGAGAGAAACAAGAGAAATGCAGAGTATGATCAGTTACTCAGTCAGTAGCATGCCATAATATGCAAGCAAACTCAAGCATTCAGTAAAAAAAAAAACCACCTAATTTTTCATTCAGTAGACAAAAAAGAAGCATTTGCTGAAGAAATAATTCGGTGGAAAGATAAGACATGCATATATCTTTCTGAAAAAACATAAACGCTAGATACATCGTGTGCAAGTTTCCCACAAAGCTTAACCAATGTAAATTTAGTTGGCTTTTGTTCACCAAGGGCATTGAGACCTTCAACAATCTGCTGAGAATGTGGGTCATCTAAGTTAGAGCTGCCCGGAGTCACACTGAAATAATTGTCTTCCAGGATAAAAATCAGAAAAACCAACCCAAAACCAAACACACTCTCATCCCTGTATTCACGTCTGACAAGTTTTGCAAAATCTTAGAACAGGGCATGCACTAGTACAAGCATGTTTGCATAAAATAAAATTCTCCTCAATTTGTCACAAGCTATAGGGAAAATAAGAAAAAACAAAACAAAATTAAAACAAAACCAAAACAAAATAAAATGAAAACAAAACAAAATGAAAACAAAACACAATGAAAACAAAACAAAACAAGCCAAAGCAAAAAAAAAAAAAAAAAACAACCCAACAGCAGTATGCAACCTAGAAAGACCGTGCAAACAATTACTATTTAAAATAATTATTAGTTCAGAAAATCACATTAATAATATAGAGTAAAAAATAGGACATTTCAATAGTTGGAGACAAGAGCAGGGGGAAAAAGTCTATCTTCATGTCTCTCTTGAAAAGAAAATAAAAATTGGCTACATTTACTGACAATGTGAAATCTCAAACGACTTTTTCCCTCACAACGACAGCTTAGTCAATATCTGGCATGAAATTCTACACTTAGAAATGTTGTCTTGACTGATTCAGTATAGGCACAAAGTCCAAAACAATGGTGAATCACTCTACATCTCATCCATCTGATATTGTTTCATCAAAAGTTGAGGAAAGAGAGACGCTGTTAGTTTAAAGCCACCTAAAAATAATGGAACTAAACTGAAATTTCCACTGTTTGCACAGTTATATTTTGGTTAAAATTTAACTTATAGTAACAGTCTATATTAAATAGCAAATGGAGTATGTTAAATGAGATGATACTTCAGTGAAGAGGTTTCTCCTGCAAACAGTGGAAATAATTTCTAGTAATGGAAAACACTGACAAATGTTGACATAGTTTTTTCTTCCTTTTTTTTTTTTCCCATGAAAATTCTACTATCAGGACTACTGTGGAATTTATTCAAGTCTTTTGAAAAAACACACACTGAATATCCAGAACAATAAAGTCATTCAGACAAAACAGATACATACAGTGGGAAAATTGATGCAATTAAAATAGCATCTGCCTTAAAAGAAATCTAACATTACTAGTCATGCAACAAGAAAAATCCCAATCCAATTACTAGTAGGATTACAAGTTTTCAAACTGAATTTAGGGCAATTTTTAACTTAGCTCATATGTCTCACCCATGTTATTTCCTTCTGTAATACAACCAACAGTCAAACCTAAAACAATTACAGAAGAGAAAGCCTTCTGCATATCCTAGTCTTTGTTTTTCTTTCATAAAGGTTTCAGTTTGAATCTGAGAGTATCTGAGTAAATTAAAAATGCAGACACATAATTAAAATCTTGTTTATGCCATGAGTAGACCTGAACAGTTCAAGTTACAGGTGAAACAGCAGCAACTTAATAGTCTGTTTTTTCAACGTAAGCAAGAACCTTCTATCTGAATAATAATAATTTTTTTTTTAAAGTTACAGTACTTCATACTTGTCTTGAAATTTTCAAAATTCTTGCTTATTATGACATTAAATATTTTTCAACAAGCATGTCAGGTGCTAAATATATCATTGAGACCAGAAATTTATAAGACAAAAGTCTAGAGAGAACACAAGCACAGAAACTTACACAAAAAAAATTAAGTAGATTTGGCCAGCTTGAGAACCAAGAAAGATAAATTTATGTCTGAGACTAATTTCTGTAAATAGAAAACAAGCTGCTAACATGAAATTATCTTGAAACATCATAACCATTTTGGATTTCAGAGCAATATATTGGTATTTATTTCAATTATACTCCTCATAGTTTAATGTAAGGAAAGACTAAAAGATGTTAATAGCTTACTATCCATAAAAACTGGGTGTAGATAACTAATCTGTATTCCACAGTGAAGAGTAGCTGCCCTTTTGAAAAGTGCTATAAGTAATTTGTGTATCATCATGGTCATATCGTTACTACTGGGATATAGGAATGGGACCTGCAGCCCCTTTGCTGTCATCTCCTCCAAGATGATAGTTCTGTTCTTTAAGTACCATAACCACCAGTGCAATTGTCCTTTCATGGGCAGTTTCATGTAAGCATTTTCTTTTAATGGTATGATAAAGGTAATTAAGTAAAAAGTTAGTTTGTTAAAGTTTGGCCATGGAAATATCCCACAGAATGATAAAAATATAACAAGTGCCTTTTGGTTTGGATTTTTATCTAGGATGAATTTAAGTCATTGTTTTTCAAACTCTGACACTTGAGCTTTCAGTTTAAACAACAAATGGACCATATATTAACATATTACTTGAATTATATATGTGCATACGTATCTACACCGAGAAAAATTTCAAAAATCAGCATATACCAGGATTCATTGCCCTAAACTACTACTGATACCAAATAGGATGACTTTTTGTATGTTTTGTCATCTAAAAGCAGAGCACTGCATATGCTGTTTGATCTGAATACAAAGATTTTAAACACTAAGAGTGACTGGGAGATTTCTCTACTGTTCTTTAAGTTATTAAATCTTTTCAGACATTTTCATAGAAAAAAAAATCCTTAATTTTCTACTTAAAGAGCCTGACTGACTAAAAATGTTCAAATATTCTGCTTGAAGGAAAGTGTAAACCTTTTAAACGTATAAAACCACCCTCCCTGTGCTCACCCTTCTTGTAACACACATTAGAAGTGAGCTAAACTTGATAAAGTAAAAAAGAAACTTAAAAGCAGATTATGTAATAGAACTGTATTTCACTTCCTAATTTGAGAGGTGTTTTACAGAGATATTCACAAAGAATCCAGGAAAATCAAATTCCTTTCCATTTCAGATTTAATCAACAATTTTCAACACAGGGTTTTCAGTACCTTCTGAAATACTTCTGCACATTACCCATTTATTGGAGCATAATCTCAGAAATTACTGTCTTTTATGAGAAGTCCTTCAGTATGCCACTGAATTTTAAAAAATGTAAGTGCCTCATAAAATCTTAGAATGGCTTAGATTGGAA